>NC_085999.1:24812961-24947961 GCF_030014385.1 Trichomycterus rosablanca
GGGACAGCGAGAGGCTACGATTACATCATACTTCTGCCAGTATACAGGCAAAAACAAGCATCATAAAGGTCAACGCTCGGTAAAAGAAACATGTCGGAACAGGTCCAAATAATAATGACACTTTTTCTCGTGACTCCAGGGTCTACCTGCGAAAGCTGGGTGCGAGGCAGGAGAACACATGATGACAGGGGTTAATCAATTACAGAGGACATTCACTTACTCACTTCTACTCAGGGGTTTTTAGAGTAGCCAATCCATTTCTTGCAGGTTTCTGAAGGTTAAAGAAACCCTCCCAGATACAAAGAGAACAGCACCTACAGTAAATACTGCACTATTCTGTAGCATAACCCACCTAAAACAGACAAAAAAACAAGCCATTAAACCCTGTCATTAAACGCTAGTGCACCAACGCTAAGATCTAGAGCTCTCCAGTTCAAATCGTAGCTGTGCTATTAGCCTGCCAGGTCCCCACGTGACTTGATTGGCTGTGTCTAAGGGTGGATAGTTGAATGCATTCCTCATACTTGCTGCATTTAAGGCCTGTGCTATTTGGATGAAGCACCTAGACAAAAGAGATGGTTGGTTAATTATGGCCTTAACTCTCCATAGATAGATTGACAGATGGATGGGCGGTTGGTGGTTGGATGGATGATGAATGGCAGCAGAACACTTGTAATATATTGTAAATCTGAAATGACTAAATTAAGGGATATATAGGATGGTTTTCATTTTTCAGTTTTCATTCCATATATATATCGAGTTTTATTTGATATATATCGAGTTTTGTTTTATATATATCAGTTTTCATTCCATATATATCGAGTTTCATTTTATATATATCAAGTTTCGTTGTGTATATATCAGTTTTCATTCTATATATATCAGTTTTCATTTCATATATATAATTTTTGTTCCATATATATAATTTTTTATTCCATATATATCAGTTTTCATTCCATATGTATATCATTTTCATTCCATATATATCAGTTTTCATTCCATATATATCAAGTACTGTATATACTGTATATATATTCTACTCCTTTCATGTTCTGTTCCCCTCAACATTAATACTTGGAGCATCTTAATATGAGAAGGCACGCACCAGTGTTGCCATGGTATCTGTTGTGCGTTGCCAAGGCAATTGCCCCAAGTGCTCTTTTGCACCATCAACGCCCAGGTTACCCCGCCTTTTTAGATGGCTTCAGTCTCCACGGAAACCACAATTATTTCAAAAATAATCTCGGACTGCGATGGCGAGGGAAGAGTAAATATGTGACAGCGGGTCATCTGAAGGTTCGCCGTACCCTACACCTTCTGCAAGAACAAATCAAACACATAGACCTTTCTGGTCCAACAAATGCTAGATGCCAACAGGATGGGCAAAGCTATAATTAGAAACATAGTCATTAGTAAGAGAGAAGCAGGCACTTAAAGGGGGGGGGGGGGGGGGGGGGGTTAACTTAAACTTGGTTCATGTGGATCAAAATCATAGAGGTAGGCGGACGATGAAAAGAGTCATTTTTGACCACTGAGGAGTCAGAAAAAAATAGGGAGGGGTGGAAAAAAGGGTTTTTTCTTCACCCTTTCTTTCATTCTTGTTCGGTTCTGTGAAACCAACCATTCAATGGAAGCCATTTGTAGCTATTCACACAATAGAGCGCACGCCGAGCTGAGGTTAATTCACGGATGAAGCACGCCGAGAGTCAGAAAGGCAACCAAATAGAAAAAGTAAAGAGAGTGAGCGGTTGGTATAGGGCACACTTCGTCAATTCATTCTAATTCAAAGAAAGAGTCGGCAAGGGCGGATTGATCGGAGCCAGGTAGATTATTCCAGATAAGTGGTTCAAATCAGCCGATCTCGCTGGTGGGAAGGCAGAGCTCGGTCCGATTCTGTGGGAGGCGGGATCGATGGCGGAATTGGACATGGGATAAACAGTTCATTTGGAGCGAGGGCTTAGGGGTATTGAACGCCAATGGAGGAGAAAGAGAAAGGCAGACAGGAAGAGAGCGGGAGGGAGGAAACCTCTCATTTGAACAAGTTGCAGGTTTTTCAACCATGAAGAAAGTTATTAATGTGGTCTGGATTTTTTTCTCCTGGTTGGCAGTTGTGTGTTTCTCCTGCTTCAGAGCAATTAATTAAATCACCTCAGTGCTAATGGGAAAGATGACAGGTAGTCAATCATTTCCCAGTCACTTGTTTTCTTGTAAATGGTACAAGAGAGAGAGAAATGAGTAGATTTTGAAGATATGTGACAGACAGGAAAGCTCATCTGATTAGAGTAAGAAAATGATCTGTTCCATCAGCTAGCTGACAGCAGTGGTGGGCGGCAGGTTGGGTCGGTGGGTAGCACTGTCGCCTCACAGCAAGAAGGTCCTGCGTCGATCCCCAGGCGGGGCAGCCCGGGTCCTTTCTGTGCGGAGTTTGCATGTTCTCCCCCGTGTCTTTCGTGGGTTTCCTCTGGTAGCTCCGGTTTCCTCCCACAGTCCAAAAACATGCAGTCAGGTTAATTCACTCACTCACTGTCTTAACCGCTTATCCAATTAGGGTCGCGAGGGGGGGTTGGGGGGGTCTAGCTGGAGCCTATCCCAGATTTTCAATGGGCGCAAGGCACACAGTAACACCCTGGACGGGACGCCAGTCCATCACAGGGCAGACACACACATACACACATCCATTTTCCTATAGGGCAATTCAGTGTCTCCAATTAACTTGTTTTAGCATGTTTTTGAACTGTGGGAGGAAACCGGAACTCCCGGAGTAAACCCATGTAGACACGAGGAGAACATGCAAACTCTGTACAGAAAGGACCCAGACCGCCCCGCCTGAGGATGGAACCCAGGACCTTCTTGCTGTGAGGCAACAGTGCTACCCATTGAGCCACCGTGCCGCCCAGTCAGGTTAATTGGAGACACTGAATTGCCCTATAGTAATATGTAACCTATTCACAATAAGTGCAATAACAATATATTTAGCATATTTGTAATGTATATTTATTTTTTAGATATTTTATAGAGTAAATAGCTACACACTATGTGTGCAATATTTTTTACTTAGTTGTATTTATTGTATTCTTGTCTTCATTCTGCTGTAACAAGTTAATTTCCCTAAGGGGATCAATAAAGTCTTATCTTATCTTATCTTAAAATCCTAATAAACAACGAACCTAAGAAATCTGCTAGCAACAGTTTGGGGAAGGCCATTTTTCCATGTCCATAAACACATGGTTCAAAATGTGAATGGTTTTAGAGTGGAAGAATTCCAGTGCTCGGCTTTCTCATTGATTTAGTTCTTATGTAAGTACAGTAGTACCTTGAGACTCAACGTCAGTTGGTTCTGGGAGTGGCATCAAATTTAAAAGGCGTTTCAAGGTATTTTTTCCCATAAGGATGTATGGGAAACCTGTTAATGTGTTCTGTGGTCTCGTGGAACTGCATATATTTTAGGCTTCTGTAAAATAATGGGGTTGTTTTTGACACTTATACACTGAAAATAACACAAATATAAAAAAAAAAAAAAAAAAACACTGAAATATAAATTGAAAACAGTTCATCACTTCACCTTTACTTCTTTATTGTTTCCTTATACTTCTTAATTAGGGAGATGTTTGATCTTGGAATACTGTATTCCATTCAGTAAGGGCGCATTTACATGAGAAGCAACAAAATTGTTTTTGCACTGGCTGTGCCGTTACTTCCTATGGAGTGTGGTGGTGCACAAAGCTTAACGTGACTTATTGTACTAAAACGAGAGAGGAATTTCATTAGTGGAGAGAACTTATGAGCAGTAATAATTAAGAGAGGTTTAGTGTTTCTATGTCTTTCTCTTAATACATTAAGTCACAAACTTTTTTTAACAATAAGCAGTCTCGGAAAAGCTGATTCTTACAATTTGTCAGAACCTCGAGCTATAACACAAGTTTAAAAGTAAGACAGGAGGAAAAATCCAGCTAAACACAGATACATGTGGACGCTTTTAGAGTGAATTTGACAGTTATTCCACACAAATGCATATTCGTCTCATATGCACATTTTGATGACGTTTTACTGCACCGCTCAACCAAAGCACTGAACAAAGCGCCGTTTTTCAGAATTTAAAATTATAATTAATAATTAATATAAGCATGTAAGCGCATGCACGCGCGTGTGCGTTTATTTCTAATTGAACTGATATAAATGCTGATTTCGGAAAATTAAAATACGAGCCGTTTGTTTTCAATGTGTGTTTGCTGTTATTTGAAAACAAATTGAAAACTGAAACCTGGAATGTGAAGTATAAAACTGATGATCAAAGAGCTTGCTTTGCGTTTGGAGGAGCATAGAGGAAATCGGGGGGTCCTAGCGCCTGCCCCGTTTCATTCAAGTTTCATTATATATATATCTGGTTTCATTCCATATATATCCAGTTTCATGAAACTCGATATATATATAATGAAACTTGATATATATATAATGAAACTTGATATATATATATATATATATAATGAAACTCGATATATATATAATAAAACTTGATATATATATACTGAAACTTGATATATATATAATGAAACTCGATATATATATAATGAAACTTAATATATATATAATGAAACTTGATATATATATAATGAAACTTGATATATATAATGAAACTCGATATATATATAATGAAACTTGATATACTGTATATATATATATACTGAAACTTGATATATACTGTATATATATATATATAATGAAACTCGATATATATATAATGAAACTTGATATATATATAATGAAACTTGATATATATAATGAAACTCGATATATATAATGAAACTTGATATATATATATATATATATATATATATACTGAAACTCGATATATATATAATAAAACTTGATATATATATAATGAAACTCGATATATATATAATGAAACTCGATATATATATAATGAAACTTGATATATATATATATATAATGAAACTTGATATATATAATGAAACTCGATATATATATAATGAAACTTGATATATATATATATACTGAAACTTGATATATATATAATGAAACTCGATATATATATAATGAAACTTGATATATATATATAATGAAACTTGATATATATATAATGAAACTTGAATGAAACCAGGGCAGGCCCTAGGACCCCCGATTTTCTCACTGGAAATCGGAAATATATGCGCACGCGCGTGCATGCGCTTACATGCTTATATTATTGTTTAGACAGTGTAAATCAAACACAAGTGTTAAAAAAGTAATAATAACGACGCGTCCTGTTGTTATGACTTTTGTGTTTGTAT
This sequence comes from Trichomycterus rosablanca, assembly GCF_030014385.1. Taxonomy (NCBI): domain Eukaryota; kingdom Metazoa; phylum Chordata; class Actinopteri; order Siluriformes; family Trichomycteridae; genus Trichomycterus; species Trichomycterus rosablanca. The sequence continues at coordinate 24,818,250 of NC_085999.1, forward strand.
TTGTGACGTGCACATATTTGCTCTATCTGCAAAAAAGTGAGGAAGCGATTTTCGTACTGGACGTTGGAACGTTGTCATGTTAGTTACATACACAAAAGTCAGAACAGGGGTCAGATCATGTCGTTATTTTTATCAATGTGTGTTTGTTTGTTATTTGAAACGAAACTGAAAACTGAAACCTTTTTCGTTTTGGGATTTAAAGTGAAAAACTAATGACCAAAGGTACACAAACCCCTTTGCATTGCGCTTGGGGGGTAGTTTTCAATCCATATATATCAAGTTTCATTATATATATATATATATATATATATATATATATATCAAGTTTCATTATATATATATCGAGTTTCATTATATATATATATATAGAGTTTCATTATATATATATATATATATCGAGTTTCTTTATATATATATCGAGTTTTATTATATATATATTGAGTTTCATTATATATATATCAGGTTTCATTATATATATATCAGGTTTCATTATATATATATCGAGTTTCTTTATATATATATCGAGTTTCATTATATATATCGAGTTTCATTATATATACATATATATATATATATATATATATATATATATATATATATATATATATATATATGAGTTTCATTATATATATATCAAGTTTCATTATATACATATATATATATATATATCAGGTTTCATTATATATATTAAGTTTCATTATATATATCAAGTTTCATTATATATATATAGTTTCTTTATATATATATCGAGTTTCATTATATATCTATCAGCATTTGCTATATATTTCCTGTTTGACTTGCCATAATATATATATATATATGTATATACGTATATATATATATATATATATATATATATATATATATATATATATATATATATATATATATATATATAAACATGGAGGGTTTATATAGGGTACACATTTTTCAGAAATCTTAGTTTAGGGGTTTAGGGGATATCGAGTTACAAGGTACCACTGTACTATTTTACTATTTTCATCAACACTTTATTCTGCTCAGGGTCTCAGCAGTGATCCACTGTAGGACTTCCACCAGCCAAGCCCCCACCCCACCCAAGGTGTAGCAAATCGCCAGTTGTGTATGTGTAGACACCCATCTTGCCGATTGCAATACTAAGATTCAAGGTCTGAAATTATGTATAAATTACTTTTTTTTCAACCTCTAGTAATGCATTGCTAGCAGCTACAAGTATCTGTTTATTGGCAAAGCTAAATTTTTATTGATAGAAATGTAGCCTCCGGGAAGATTGAACGAAATGATAAACTCATAGTGCTACACTTTTTTATGTGGGAGAATCCATTACAAGCTACCACATCTCCAGAAAGCCTGGAAAACTCCTCCTTTTTAATTTTTCAAATAATTCACTATGCAACTCTAGCAACCTTGCCTCTAGTGGTTATTTCCACTGGTTCCAAATCTACTTCAGCCTCATTTGTTTCCTCCTCTCTTCCTTCAAGCGAAAGACCAGGTGCTAAGCACCATCTGTAACTGCAGTAATTCCTTAAGCGAAACACATAACTCCTCTCCAGCTTTAACGCTACAGTACCAAAGATGAGCTGAATGGCGAGCCAGAAACGATTGGATGGCTGAATCCATTTGTGGATTTTAGAGAACGTGGAGTTGAGAAAAAGGCGATAAGCCCATGAAGGAAAAAAAGAAGAAGGAGACTATTTGGAGACCAGGATAGAGGTTAGTAGAAGTCACTGGAGGCTGTCAAAGTTCTAACGTGAAAGAGATTGGTGTATGTTCCAACAGGAATGGAAGGTGAGCAGGAACTGGCTGACTGTGATAAGGCGTGTTTATGTAGAGTCGTTCATACACTTATACAACTGATGGAATTGGAGTAGGAACAGCCTTGGCCCTGGAACCTTCAAGCAGATAATGATTGGAATTGTAATATTGGTTTGTTGCAGGGCTAATGTGTGACAAATAGAAATATAACTGGTTTTAACCTCTTAGTGTTTTAAACCTCCAGAATAAGTCTTTTGGAATCTGCTCTATTTCATAAGAGTGACATTTCATAAAACCAAGCAAACATACACAGGCAACACGCTTCCAAATTATGGACTTTAGGTATACAGAACCAGTCAAAAGTTTGGACACACCTTTTCATTCAGTGGTTTTTCTTGATTTTTTTTATTTTTTTGTATTTTCTACATTGTAGATTAATACTGAAGACATCCGAACTATGACAGGATGAACCTGAGATATTTTATGTTTTGTCTGCTCAACTTTTCATTATTTTATTTATTAATAAACATCCATTCCTGCATTTCAGGCCTGCAACACATTCCAAAAAAAGTTGAGACAGTAAAGCATTTACTACTTTGTAATGTTGCCATTCCTTTTCACCAAACTTAAAAGATGTTTTGGCACAGAGGAGACCAAGTGATTTAGTGTTTCAGCTTTTATTTTGTCCCATTCTTCCAGCAAATACATCTTAAGATGTGCAACAGTACGGGGTCGTCGCTGTTGCATTTTTCATTTCAAAATTGGGGGACAGGCCAGTCCAGTACCCTCTTCTTCTGCAGCCATGCCTTTGTAATGTGTGCAGCACGTGGTTTTGCATTGTCTTGTTGAAAAGATGACGTCTTAAAAGCAGCATATGTCGCTTCAAGATCTCAATGTACTTTTCTGCATTATTGCTGCCATCACAGAAGTGAAAATGACCTTTGCCAAGGGCAAGGAAATGACCCCATACCATGACAGACCCTGGCTTTTGGACTTGTCATCTGGATGGTCCTTTTCGTCTTTGGTCCGGAGCACACAGAGTTCATTTTCCGCTGAAAGACCTGGAATGCTCATTCATCTAACCACAATACACGTTTCCACTGTGTGATGGTCCATCCTAGACGCCTCTGAGCCCCGAGAAGTTGAAGCCGCTTCTAGACATGGTTAACATAAGGCTTCTTTTTAGCACAGTAAAGTTTTAAGTGGCATTTGTGCATGTAACTCTGTACTGTAGTGCTTGACAAATGTTTGCCAAAGTAATCCCTCACCCATGTGGTTATATCAGCTATTGTTGAGTGGCGGTTCTTGATGCAGTGCCGTCTGAGGGATCAAAGATCACGGGTGTTCAGCTTAAGCTTGCGCCCTTGGCCTTTACGCACTGAGATTCCTCCTGATTCCTTGAATCATTTAATGATATTATGCACCGTAGAGGGAGAAATATGCAAATCCCTTCCAAACTTTCTTCGAGGTTCATTGTTGTTAAACATTTCAATCATTTTCTCACACATTTGTTGACAAACCGGAGATCCTCTGATCATCTTTGCTAATTAAAGATTCGACTTAAAGACTGGATGCTGATTTTGTACCAAACCATGATTACAATCACCTGTTGACATCACCTGTTTAAAATCGCATCATTATTTAGTTTATTCACCTCATTACTAGCCCTAGATTGCCCCCCTCCCAACTTTTTTTGGAATGTGTTGCAGGCCTGAAATGCAGGAATGGAGGTATATTAACAAATGAAATGAAGTTGAGCAGATAAAACATGAAATATCTTGGGTTCAAACTGTCTGCAATCAAATAAAAGTCAAAGTAAATGTAAGAAACACTTTCCCAACTTTTTCTGATTTGGGGTTGTAAATCCTCATTAAAACACCCCCACTTCCACCGTCACTAAAGAAAGGTGTACCGTCTGATCCAGTCTGATGTCACTGATGTGGTCATTTGAAAAAGGTTTTCTAGAATTTGTTAATTAAAAATGATTCATTATTCTTTAAATCTCTTTTATTAAAGTTAAACATTGTATAAAATAGTATCAGGAACGCTTAGACCCAGAGTGGGGAGTTTTTAAGGCCTGGAATGGAAAGTTTCAGTATCGGTTGTAAAAGCTTCAAGGTCGAGTTTCTGATACTGGACAGATTTAAGTTTAAGGAGGAGGACAGTGAGGCGTTTTTCTTTTTTAAAATGAAATTCTAAGAGATGAGAATATCTTTGGCTTTCTTTTGATTAGTTTTGGATATAATGTGGTTAACCTCAAATTGTTTTGTAAGAGAAAAGGGGGGTGATTACCTCAACCTCCCACGGACTGTATAAAAATGAGAATTAAAAACACTGTATTTTGCATTTGATCTGGATCTGTGCCCAGGTTTGATGCTTTCTGAGCAGAATCTGAAATAAAGTATAGAGCGTTTTTTTTTTCTCGTTCAACTGAAACTAGTCTTTGAGTTTTTCTTTAATAGTTTTGTGTAAGTTTAATACTCTAGTATAAAGTCTAGACTGGAATCTTTGCACCATGATATCACCTGCTTTTAACACAGTCATAGTTAGGTTGGGAAGTGTTATAGAAACTCCTACCTTCACACTGCTGAACTTAGCACTGCCTATATTTTGGATCTACGCTGCTGTAACATGAAGCATCGTCTCTTCAAAGGTTACTGCAGCAAAGCTGGTGTGCTGGTGATTGATTGTTAAGGTTCATCTAAGATCCCATGCTTGTGAATTTTTTTCACCAAAGGATGCAAGCTGTTTGTTTAGAATAAATTCCAGTAAAATTAACATAATTTTGTTTAGAAAATGATTAAATTAAAGGTATCACTGCTTTGGGCAATACATGTAGTACCTGTCAAAAAACTTGAACTTAATTAAACAATCAATTGAACTTCATTAAAATAACTACATCAATGAGGCTAACATTATGACCACTGGCAGGTGAAGTGAATAACACTGATTATCTCTTCTTCACGGCATCTGTTAGTGGGTGGGATAAATTAGGCAGCAAGTGAACATTTTATCCTCAAAGTTGATGTGTTAGAAGCAGGAAAAATGGACAAGTGTAAGGATTTGAGTGAGTGTGACAAGGGTCAAATTGTGATGGCTAGACGACTAGATCAAAGCATCTTCGAAACTACTGCTCTTGTGGGGTGTTTCCGGTCTGCAGTGGTCAGTACCTATCAAAAGTGGTCATGGGTGGCCAAGTCTCATGGATGCACGTGGGGAGTGAAGGCTGGCCTGTGTGGTCTGATCCAACAGACGAGCTACTGTATCTCAAATTGCTGAAGAAGTTAATGCTGGTTATGATAGTAAGGTGTCAGAATACACAGTGCATCGCAGTTGCAGGGCTGTTTTGGCAGAGGGTACCAACACAATATTAGGAAGGTGGTAACAATGTTATGCCTGATCGGAGTAAATTTGACCTGATTAAGTAAAGGTAAAAAGCCAACAAGTGCTCAGTAGATGTGAAAAGTAAGGATGCCAGGGGTTAACCTGTTAACCGATAACCAACAAAAACGTCATTGTTCATTTAATGACAATGACATGGTGGTGGTGTGTTAGTGTGTGTTGTGCTGGTATGAGTGGATCAGACACAGCAGCGCTGCTGGAGTTTTTAAATACCATTTCCACTCCCTGTCCACTCTATTAGACACTCCTACCTAGTTGGTCCACCTTGTAGATGTAAAGTCAGAGACAATCGCTCATCTATTGCTGCTGTTTGAGTTGGTCATCTTCTAGACCTTCATCAGTGTTCACAGGACGCTGCCCACAGGGCGCTGTTGGCTAGATATTTTTGGTTGGTGGACTATTCTCAGTCCAGCAGTGACAGTGAGGTGTTTAAAAACTCCATCAGTGCTGCTGTGTCTTATCCACTCATACCAGCACAACACACACTAACACACCACCACCATGTCAGTTTCACTGCAGTGCTGAGAATGACCCACCACCCAAATAATACCTACTCTGTAGTGGTCCTGGGAGAGTCCTGACCATTGAAGAACCGCGTGATAGCAGAGTAAAAAGGTATGCAGAGAAACAGAACTACACAGTACAAGGTGGTTTTAATGTTATGGCTGATCAGTATATATATATATATATATATATATATATATATATATATATATATATATATATATATATATATATATATATATATATATATATATATATATATATATATGTCACGCGGGGTCAACGGACCGAGGCAAAAGGGGGCGGACACACACGCAGAGATGTCTACTAATATATTTATTAATAAAGAACAGTGCTATCTACCATGACTTGACATGAGCATAAACTACTAACATGACTTGACATGAGCATAAACTACTAACATGACTTGACATGAGCATAAACTACTAACATGACTTGACATGAGCATAAACTACTAACATGACTTGACATGAGCATAAACTACTAACATGACTTGACATGAGCATAAACTACTAACATGACTTGACATGAGCATAAACTATTAACATGACTTGACATGAGCATAAACTACTAACATGACTTGACATGAGCATAAACTACTAACATGACTTGACATGAGCATAAACTATTAACATGACTTGACATGAGCATAAACTATTAACATGACTTGACATGAGCATAAACTACTAACATGACTTGACATGAGCATAAACTACTAACATGACTTGACATGAGCATAAACTATTAACATGACTTGACATGAGCATAAACTATTAACATGACTTGACATGAGCATAAACTACTAACATGACTTGACATGAGCATAAACTACTAACATGACTTGACATGAGCATAAACTAAGAACATCGTTGGTAACATAGGCTAAACATAGGCTAGGCACATTGGCTAAACATAAGCTAGGAACATTGGTTAAACATAAGCTAGGAACATAGGCTAAACATAAGCTAGGAACATAGGCTAAACATAAGCTAGGAACATAGGCTAGAAACACAGGCTAGGAACACTGGCTAAACACAGGCTAGGAACACTGGCTAAACATAAGCTAGGAACATAGGCTAAGCATAAGCTAGGAACATAGGCTAAGCATAAACTAGGAACATAGGCTAAACATAAGCTAGGAACATAGGCTAGAAACAAAACCCCTACCGTGCTCACCAAAAGTCCACATGAAAACAAAACAGTTCCCAATGTTTGTGCTCCAGCACACCTCTTAAATAGAGGGCAGCTGGAGCCCATTAGTCCTTGGGAACCAATCGAAAGAGAGGGTGTGGCAACTAGGCACACTGGAGCACACAAAGGCTCCTAGTGTGACATATGCCCCCCCCAAAGGCACTACTCCAGGAGTGCCTTAAAAATAGGAAAAAAAAAAAAAAAAAAAAGACAAGGAGGTCCTGGGCCCTGAGGGGCAAATTTGAAGTAATTTAAGATGTCCTCAGGCAGGCGTGATAAAAATGGTGGCACGCAGGCTGCCGACAGAAATCCAGATGTGCCGTCGGGGGGCGTCAACGAGGGTTCAGAAGTGCCCTCTGGGGACACCAAGGAGAATTCAGAAGCGCCATCGGGGGGCGCTGACGAGAAATCAGGAGCAGCATCTAGGGGTGCCGACGAGAGTTTAGAAGCGCCGTCTGGGGGCGCTGACGAGGAGCCAGGAGCACCATCTAGGGGTGCCGACGAGAGTTCAGAATCGATGTCGGGGGGCGCTGACGAGGAGCCAGGAGCACCATCTAGGGGTGTCGACGAGAGTTCAGAAGCGCCGTCGCGCATCATCTCAGAAACAGAAACGCCATCGGAGGGCGTCATCTCCGAAACAGAAACGCCATCGGAGGGCGTCATCTCAGGAACAGAAGCGCCTTCGGAGGGCGTCATCTCAGGAACAGAAGCGCCTTCGGAGGGTGTCATCTCAGGAACAGAAACGCCATCGGAGAGAGTCATCTCAGGAACAGAAACGCCATCGGAGGGCGTCATCTCAGGAACAGAAACGCCATCGGAGGGCGTCATCTCAGGAACAGAAACGCCATCGGAGGGCGTCATCTCAGGAACAGAAGCGCCATCGGAGTACGCCATCTCAGGAACAGAAACGCCATCGGAGGGCGTCATCTCAGGAACAGAAGCGCCATCGGAGTACGCCATCTCAGGAACAGGAGCGCCAACAGGGAGCGCCAACTCAGGAACAGGAGTGCCGTCGAAGAACTCCAACACAGGAACAGGAGTGCCATCGAGGAACTCCAACACAGGAACAGGAGCACCGACAGGGTACTCCGACACAGGAACAGAAGAGCCATCGGGGGACTCTAACACAGGAACAGGAGTGCCGTCGGGGGACGCCAACACAGGAACAGGAGCGCCGTCGGGGGGCGCCAACACAGGAACAGAAGCGCCAACGGGGGGCGCCAACTCAGGAACAGGAGTGCCGTCGAAGGGCACAAACTCAGGAACAGAAGTGCCGTCGGAGGACACCAACTCGGGAACAGAAGTGCCGTCGGAGGACACCAACTCGGGAACAGAAGTGCCGTCGGAGGACACCATCGAGGAGACAGGAGCGCCGTCAGGGGGCGCCATCGAGGAAACAGGAGCGCCGTCAGGGGGCGCCATCGAGGAAACAGGAGCGCCGTCAGGGGGCGCCATCGAGGAAACAGGAGCGCCGTCAGGGGGCGCCATCGAGGAAACAGGAGCGCCGTCAGGGGGCGCCATCGAGGAAACAGGAGCCAGCTGCGTTGAGCCTGGCGAAGAGGCTCCGGGAGTCAGCTGCGTTGAGCCTGGCGAAGAGGCTCCGGGAGTCAGCTGCGTTGAGCCTGGCGAAGAGGCTCCGGGAGTCAGCTGCGTTGAGCCTGGCGAAGAGGCTCCGGGAGTCAGCTGCGTTGAGCCTGGTGAAGAGACTCCGGGAGTCAGCTGCGTTGAGCCTTGAAAAGATGCATCTGCAATAAGCTGTAAAAACACTGGAGAAACGTCATTGAGCTGTGAGGACCCTGGAGAGGCGTCCGAAGTCACTGGAGAAAACACTGGAGAAACAGCACTCAGCTGTGAGGACCCTGGGGAGGCGTCCGAAGTCACTGGAGAAAACACTGGAGAAACAGCACTCAGCTGTGAGGACCCTGGAGAGGCGTCCGAAGTCACTGGAGAAAACACTGGAGAAACAGCACTCAGCTGTGAGGACCCTGGGGAGGCGTCCGAAGTCACTGGAGAAAACACTGGAGAAACAGCACTCAGCTGTGAGGACCCTGGAGAGGCGTCCGAAGTCACTGGAGAAAACACTGGAGAAAACACTGGAGAAACAGCACTCAGCTGTGAGAATTTTGCTCTCATGAGGTCCTTGAACACCTTAACCGAGTTCAGCACAACTCCCCTGTCAGACCACAGCTGCCTGCCCCACTCACGAGCGGGACCCCTCAGCCTAGACATCATGAACCGAACTTTGTCGATTTCAGCTGGCTGGGGGTCCCGAAGGTGTTGCAGGTAGAGCTGGCTCTGAAGCAGGAAGCCTTCGACAAACGGGTCGCTTCCATCATAAGGAGCTGGCCTACTTAACGGTACGGTCTGAGGAAACCTCATGGAGTTAAACTCCGGGAATTCATGGACCAAAAACATCTCGCTGTGTCCTGGTAAGAGGGGGAACTGTTATGTCACGCGGGGTCAACGGACCGAGGCAAAAGGGGGCGGACACACACGCAGAGATGTCTACTAATATATTTATTAATAAAGAACAGTGCTATCTACCATGACTTGACATGAGCATAAACTACTAACATGACTTGACATGAGCATAAACTACTAACATGACTTGACATGAGCATAAACTACTAACATGACTTGACATGAGCATAAACTACTAACATGACTTGACATGAGCATAAACTACTAACATGACTTGACATGAGCATAAACTACTAACATGACTTGACATGAGCATAAACTATTAACATGACTTGACATGAGCATAAACTACTAACATGACTTGACATGAGCATAAACTACTAACATGACTTGACATGAGCATAAACTATTAACATGACTTGACATGAGCATAAACTATTAACATGACTTGACATGAGCATAAACTACTAACATGACTTGACATGAGCATAAACTACTAACATGACTTGACATGAGCATAAACTATTAACATGACTTGACATGAGCATAAACTATTAACATGACTTGACATGAGCATAAACTACTAACATGACTTGACATGAGCATAAACTACTAACATGACTTGACATGAGCATAAACTAAGAACATCGTTGGTAACATAGGCTAAACATAGGCTAGGCACATTGGCTAAACATAAGCTAGGAACATTGGTTAAACATAAGCTAGGAACATAGGCTAAACATAAGCTAGGAACATAGGCTAAACATAAGCTAGGAACATAGGCTAGAAACACAGGCTAGGAACACTGGCTAAACACAGGCTAGGAACACTGGCTAAACATAAGCTAGGAACATAGGCTAAGCATAAGCTAGGAACATAGGCTAAGCATAAACTAGGAACATAGGCTAAACATAAGCTAGGAACATAGGCTAGAAACAAAACCCCTACCGTGCTCACCAAAAGTCCACATGAAAACAAAACAGTTCCCAATGTTTGTGCTCCAGCACACCTCTTAAATAGAGGGCAGCTGGAGCCCATTAGTCCTTGGGAACCAATCGAAAGAGAGGGTGTGGCAACTAGGCACACTGGAGCACACAAAGGCTCCTAGTGTGACAATATATATATATATATATATAAGCAGTTCAAGTCCAATGAATAGCTTAAAGTGGTACAAAGGTAAGTGCTGAACTGTCAGAGATTTAAAAAAGTGAGGTTACCCTAAACTGAAAAATAATGTACATTTCAGCATTATAAAAAATGGCCTTTTTCAGGGAACAAAAAATGGGTTAACAACTTAAAGCTATTCTGAAGCAATGGAGGTTGATCAAGCCTTTAAAGTTGATGCTACCAATTCCTAGGGGTCTTCCCATTTTTCTTGATTGCTTACAACCCCCTCTGTCTGCATAAAAGTAGTGTTGAAACACACTGTGGTACCATACCCTTGTGAGCAATATTTGAACAGTATTGTTCTGCAGAAAGTATTGTGTTGCTATGAAAATGGCAAGAAAAATGCAATTAACAATGGAAGAGAGACAGACCATCGTAACACTTAAAAATGTAGGTCTTTCCAATAGAGAAATTGCAAAGAAAATCAAGTTGTCAGTGAGTACATTTTCCTTCACCATCAAAAGGCACTTAGAAACTGGGGGAAACTCTGACAGGAAGAGGTCTGGCAGACCCAAAGCCACAACAGATTTAGAAGACAAGTTTCTAAGAGTCAACAGCTTGCGTGATAGGCGGCATACAGGACAACAGCTTCAAGCACAGCTTAATAGTGGTCGTAGTAAGCAAGTCTCAGTTTCAACTGTGAAGAGAAGACTTCGAGTTGCAGGTTTGACAGGTTGAGTTGCAGCAAGAAAGTCATTGCTAAGATGTCAGAATAAGAAAAAGAAGCTTGCCTGGGCCATGAAACACTGCCAATGGACTACTGAAGACTGTAAGAAGGTGTTATGGACTGATGAATCAAAATTTGAAATCTTAGGTTTATCACGCAGGATTTTTAGTACGCCGTAGAGTAGGCGAAAGGATGGTTCCTCAGTGTGTGACATCAACTATCAAACATGGAGGAGGAAGCGTGATGGTCTGGGGCTGTTTTGCTGGATCCAGGGTTGGTGACTTGTACAGAGTGAGAGGTACCCTGAACCAAAACGGCTACCACAGCATTCTACAGCACCATGCAGTACCCTCTGGGATGCGCGTAGTTGGTCAGGGGTTCATCCTACAGCAAGATAATGACCCAAAACATAAGTCCAATCTTTGCCAGAACTACCTTAGGAAAAAAGAACAAGATGGTAAGCTTAAAAACATGGAGTGGCCAGCACAGTCTCCAGATTTAAACCCCATTGAACTGGTTTGGGATTAACTGGACAGAAGAGTGAAAGCAAAGCAGCCTACATTTATGGGAACTTCTGCAACAGAGTTGGGAAGAACTTTCTAAAGAATATTTAATTTCCATTGTAGAAAGAATGCCACGAGTGTGTTCAGCTGTTTTATCTGCCAAAGGTATCTACTTTAATGAATCAAACTTTTATAATACATAATTTACTATAATTTAATACATATTTTTTTAACTTCAGTTGTTTTTTTGTTCTATGTCTTCATTTTAGAGTACAATAAGACATTAAACTGCATAAATTTCAATAAAAACAGGAAAAATGGGGGTGTTCTAAAACTTTTGACCGGTAGTGTATATATTACAGATATGATGTGGACATGTTGCATCATGTCTCAGTATAATGAAGGTAAAACTCTGCTTTACCAAAACCAACCCAGGTTCTCAGACTACCCAGTAATTGCTCCACCCAAGCAGCTAATTAAAAGTCATCATTTGGGGGCGCTTGGTCGGCATAGCAGTAAAACACATGCTGCACAAGCACAAAGTCTCAGCACTGATGGGTCAGTGTGTTGTACTACTGTGCCACCCAAGTGTCCCCAAGTGAAGACCTTAATTAGTCACTTGAGTGGATTAACAGGCCTGGCGCATTTGGTGGGAGGGCCAAAAGGATTCCTTATGACATTGTGGCCTCTGCTGGCTGGTGTATGGCACTTGCTCAGAGATAAGGGATAGTACAGATTAGGGAGTGACTCTCTTTGCGCTGTATGGATCTCCATATGAACCTGCTTCATGCAGGTGAAGAGAAAAAGTTGTATACTGCACGTGTCAGAGGGTGCATGTGCTACATATGGCTCTCCAGCAGTGGAGAACAGAAACAACCGGGGAACTGAATACTACAAGAGTGTGAGAGAAATGGGGTATAAAAAGGCTTTACTCAGGTGCCGCTACCGGCCTGGCAAAGAATGAGACCTGAGACCCAGGTTTAAGTCTCATTTGTACCACAGCTCTGGTCAGGTGCTCTATGGACACAATTGGCCAGAGAATGTTTGAGAAAGGAAAGTAATTAACATGACATAGACAAGGGACCGACGAGTGGTGAGGGAACATCTAAGTATAGCACATTCCTCCATCGGGTCCACTGCCAGCAGGTAAAAAGAGATGATGAGAATAAATGATGAGAAAGTCCGTAGGGTGGGACTTTGGTGGCCACCACAAAAATCAGAGTTTAAGTCAAAGCTGAGCCACCAACTTGGTTTTACAGATATGAATAGTTGGATGTGTCTGAAAACCTAGTGAGTCCTGTTTAAATTCTTAGATACCTTAAAATGCTGCCTACTAAGGTGCCTTATTTCGGAGCTATAAAGTGACTCCTCTCCACTTAGGCTGCTGCCTAAGTAGGTAGTAGGCAACAAGGCAGCTCACTAGGTTTTCAGACAGACACATTGTGTCTGAGAAAGAGAAGGCTGGATGAACAATACAAAGTCAGATAATACAGATAATAGCTTGTTTGTAAAAATCTGTCATTGTCTGTAAAGAGAAGCGACCAGAGGCTTCATACGTCAAAGAAGATGCAAACTAGCCTGCCGCCATTCTCGACCAGTGTGGGTGTTGCATATTCTGAAGAGATTGTGAGTGCAGTGACAAATTGGCTGCTTAAATTCGGAAGAAAAATATACTGAAATACAACCCCAAATCAGAAAAAGTTGGGACAGTATGGAAAATGCAAATAAAATAAAAATGCAGTCCCTTACATTTACTTTGACTTTTATTTGATTGCAGACAGTTTAAACCCAGGATAGTTCACGTTTTAACTGCTCAACTTCATTTCATTTGTTAATATCCCTCCATTCCTGCATTTCAGGTCTTCAACACATTCCAAAAAAAGTTGGGACGGGGGCAATTCAGGAATGTGGTGAAAAAAACTAAATAATGATGTGATTACAAACAGGTGATTGTAATCATGGTTTGGTACAAAAGCAGCATCCAGGAAAGGCTGAGTCTTTGATGAGCAAATCAAAACAAATGTGTGAGAAAATTATTAACATTTTTAAAAACAATGAACCTCAAAGAAAGATTGGAAGGGATTTGCATATTTCTCCCTCTACAGTGCATAATATCATTAAACGATTCAAGGAATTGAGAGGAATTTCAGTGTGTAAAGGCCAAGGACGCAAGCTTAAGCTGAACGCCCGTGATCTTCAATCCCTCAGACGGCACTGCATCAAGAACCGCCACTCAACAATAGCTGATATAACCACATGGGTGAGGGATTACTTTGGCAAACCTTTGTCAAGCACTACAATACAGAGTTACATGCACAAATACCACTTAAAACTTTAATGTGCAAAAAAGAAGCCTTATGTTAACCATGTCCAGAAGCGGCGTCGACTTCTCTGGGCTCAGAGGCATCTAGGATGGACCATCACACAGAAAAGAGAAAAGGACCATCCAGACTGTTATCAGCAACAAGTCCAAAAGCCAGGGTCTGTCATGGTATGGGGCTGTGTCAGTGCCCTTGGCAAAGGTAATTTACACTTCTGTGATGGCAGCATTAATGCAGAAAAGTACATTGAGGTCTTAGAGTAACATATGCTGCCTTCAAGACGTCATCTTTTCCAGGCACGTCCATGCATTTTTTAACAAGACAATGCAAAACCACATGCTGCACACATTACAAAGACATGACTGCGGAAAATAGGGTACGGGTACTGGACTGGCCTGCCTGCAGTCCTGACCTGTCTCCAATAGAGAATGTGTGGAGAATTTTAAAAGGAAAAATGCGACAACGACGACCCCGTACTGTTGCACATCTTAAGACGTGTTTGCAGGAAGAATGGGACAAAATAAAAGCTGAAACACTAAATCACTTGGTATCCTCGGTGCCAAAACGTCTTTTAAGTGTGGTGAAAAGGAATGGCATCATTACGAAGTAGCAAATGCTTTACTGTCCCAACTTTTTTTGGAATGTGTTGCAGGCCTGAAATGCAGGAATGGATGTTTAATAATAAATGAAATGAAGTTGAGCAGATAAAACTAAAATATGAAATATTGTAGGTTCATACTGTCTACAGTGAAATAAAAGTCAAAAGTGATTTGCCTTTTCTTTCCTGTCCCAACCTTTTGGAATTGTTAAAAAAAAATCCAGGGTGGATTATTATTTTAAATACATGAAGTGAAAACATTTAAACAGGCGAACAACAATGTTTGATTAATTTACAATTTACAAAACTCTGGCTTTCATCTAATACAATTTAATGCAGTGAGACAGTACGTTCTGACCACACAGAACGAAAAGGCATCATCAAGATAAATGAGGCAGAAGTGGCTTTATAAATTAGAGCCTGTCAAAAGCAAAATAGGGCATGAAAAACTAAAACACGGTACTAATCAATAGTTCCTTCTTTTGAACTCAGTACTCAATGGAGTTCTAAGGAAAGGACAGTATCCAGCATTTTAACCTCATGTTTTACACACTTTGGGTACATTAATGACAGACACGGTAGTTACTCGTTACACAAGATTCATCAGTTCACAAGGTTATATCAAACACAGTCATGGCCAATTTTGTATCTCTCCATTCATCTCACTTGCATGTCTTTAGACTGTGGGGAGAAACCGGAGATCCCAGTGGAAACCCAAGCAGACACAAAGAGAGAACATGCAAACTCCACACAGAAAGGACCCAGACAGCTTTATCTGGGAATCAAACCCAGGGCCTTCTTGCTGTGAGGCAACAGTGTTACCCACTGAGCCACCGTGCCGCCCAAGTGCTGGACATTTAACCACAGTATTATTTATTTTACATCATTTAATAAAACATGTACATTTTTACAACACATAAAAAATTATCACATCAAGTTGTATAAGAACAAAGCTGTTGTCCGTTTTACCACCGTCACAGTGGGTCTGATTCACTGGGTGAAAGGCAGGAAGCACCCTGGACAGGTCATTATTCCATCACAAGTCAAACACACATTTACACACACACACACACTCACACCTAGTGAGAATTTAGCATCTCCAATTAATTCGACTGCATGTATTTGGAATGTTGGAAAAACCCAAGGACCAAGAGGAATCCCAAACGGACCTGGGGACAACATGCAAACACCACACAAAATGGACCCGGACCGCTCTACCTGGGACCCAGGACCTTTTTGCTGTGAAGCGACAGTGCTATCCACTGAGCCACCATGCCGCCCTGAGTAAAATAATAATAATAATAATAATAATAATAAAATAATAATAGTATGCCCAAACAATATGTATTTTCTGCAATATCACCAGGCTATTAACTTTAACTTTTATTTCATTTACCCTTGCGTCACTAGAGTGCCCAATAAATAATAATAAAATAATAATAATAATCATAATAATAATAATTAATATTGTTAATATATTGTATTAATATTATATTGATATTGTAATTAATATTGTTACTATTATTATTATTATTATTATTATTATTATTATACCAATAAATATTATTATTATTATCATTATTATTATTATCATTATTATTATGTGTGATATTTGGGCTTGCATTTTTTGTTTTGGCCGAATGCAAGTGTTTGTGGGTGTGTATTTTACAGGCTAACAGTAGTGTAACAGAGACATGATCGCAGCTAACAGCAACCCAGTGAAGCAGAGCTGAGCTGGTCCAAACACACATCAATAATAAATGAAACCCATCTTCAGAGGCTGGAACAGTGAGGGGGGAAACAATAACGATAGGCACCCCGTCTGTAACCCTGAGGTTTCAGACAAAGGGTGTGCAACAAACAATCCCGGCTCCCTGTAACCCCTCATCCGGCCTAGCGAGACACTTTTGAGACTTAGCAGCTATTTAATCTTTAATGTCTAGGAAAACCTAAAAGAATGCTAATTTCTGAGGCCTGCCACCAATTTCCCTTTCTTTTTTAGTGTCTACGGTTCCCTGAAATTACAAATCTCTGTTCCCTACGGTCCCATTTAGCCCTGTGAACCACAGCTGAGGACAATTACATACAGGGAAATGACAGGGGGTCGGGGGCAAGAACGGAACACATTTAGAAACTAATCAACAATTACCAAGACTCAAACAAACTAGGATAGTTAAAGATGAAGGAAAAGGGAAATACTAGGTGACCTTGTATGTCACCCAATCACTATGGTGTCTACATACTTTTGGCCATATGTTGTATAATTAAGTAAGAAAGGAGTATAGGAAAACCATACATCTTATATACTATATGGCCAAAATTATGTACACCTGACCATGAGTTTGATGGACATCCCATTTCAAATCCGTAGCCTAACATAAGCAGTTGGCCCCTCTATTGTTTTGGCATGGTGTTTCACACGTTTATGGAATGTGTCTATAAGAATTTGTGTCTATTCACACAGTCAAAAGAGCATTTTTGAGGTCAGGCACTGATGTTGGACATGAAGGCCTGGTTACAGTTAATCTTATAGACATATAGCTTGGTTGAGAGCAGGCCTCTGTGCAGGAGTTCCCCCACACCTAACTCATATTTAAACCTTGTCTTTATGGGCCTTGTTTTTAAGAAGATAAGCCGTCTGGATCTCATGTTGGTGACTTTAATTGTAAGCATATCTGAATAAAACAATAGCAAGACAGTCCTGCCATTTAGTTAATGACACCTCTGAGGTGCTTAGGTGGAGAGGTCTAGCTCCTGAGTTCAAGGCTCAGTGGAGGAAGAGAAGGTGGTGTAGAGTTAATTTTTTTCTGGTTTGGTCGACACATATGGGCAGAGCGTGAATCCCTGTATGTGGTACAGCTCTCTGTGAGAATCCACCGCTGGGGCGGGTGCTAGGCTGCCGCTCACCTCTGGCAGCATAAGGGAATTTGGAAATAACTAAAGTGGGGAAGAAAGAGGGGAAGGTAAAGTGGATAGATTGTATAATGACGTAATATCATTGTGTGTTGGGGGGAGGGGGGTGACATTTATCTAATAGGAAAGAAAGGGGAAGATCTTTTGTTCCTATATACCCCCCATTACCATCTTAATAATTTAGTAGTGTCTGTTTCCTCTACAATCTAATTCTATCTTTCTCCCGCTTCACCATGGCAAGCTACACAAAGCAGTCACTCAACAGACGCCTGTTCAGCACTGTGTATGTGTGTGTGTGTGTGTGTGTGTATCCTTCAGTCATCATTTTCCATTTTATCTCTAAGTCATATCATATGCAATACAGACAAAAATAAGTGGCTGTACTACTTCTAATTGTTTAGTTCAGATTTTGACCATGCTCATTGCTAACAAGTGCATATAATAGGGCTGGCACCGATCTGATACTCTGTATCGGTATCCTTCCGATATTGGCCCAAATCACTGGATCGGATATCGGAAGGAAAAAGAGTGTAATCCGATCCGATACTGTTGCTTAATGGAAATAACACTTAATGTAAATTACTTAATGTAAATAAGGCCATTGTTTGTGTTTAAAGCAAATAACACACAAAGATACGTTCCAACAGAGTACCGTTTATTGCCAGCTTACTCACAACTGCCGGAACAAGGTGCATCTTGATGACATCATTAACATGTGCCACTGATCTACAACTCATATGCAACAGCCATTCAGAAATTAAAACACACTGATCTACTTAAACTTTTAGCATTTAAAAAAATCATCTACTACTGCCACATCTAAAAACACTGTTTAACCACAATAATAATCACTTTATAAATGATAAATCGCTCACCTGAGATAAGGAAAACATATCTTGTCCCGGCTTGGAGATCTCTCACATCCTCAACGATTAATCCATTAGTGTTATGAACTAAAACAAACTACACCGTTTCCCATTTAACCTCAGATGTCCTCTTCAAAATCCAGCAGGGTTTAACAATCCAAAAACGTGCCAGAACTTTTACGGAAAATCTCAACTCTGCGTCAATTCTGGGTCGTTTGATTGACATCCACATCTTCCAATTGTAGACACTTTGGACGACACACCGTAAAGCAAAATGTGTCACGTGAACAACAGCTCGAACGTAAGTGATACCAAAAATGCTGCTAAATGTTGTGTGTGTAAAAGTTAAAATAAAAACAGCAGTTTTGCATAAGTGTGATGTAGCTTCTGTATTTATTCCTTTAGAATATTTGTTTCACAGTCTGAGCATTGTTATTTAGATAGCTAGTTTAATCATGGTGCACTGAAATATGTATTACTACTGCTTAGTTGTTTGAGAGGAGAAATGACGGTATCAGATTGGTATCGGTATCGGCAGATACTCAATTTGCAGTATTGGTATCTGTATCTGACATAAAAAAGTGGTATTGATCCAGCCCTAGTATATAATATTTAAAGTTTAATGTTATCATGTATTCTAACCTTTTGATAGCACATAGTATGAACTAAAATGTACAAAATGGCCTAAATATGTGTCTATTGATCTTTAAAAAAAAATTTAAATGTTTACTGGTTTAATTTATTTTTGTACATTTCAATTCAAATATGTGTTATCAAAGGACATTTTAACATAAGAATTTAGTACTTATTTTGAAGCAAAAGTTGGTACATCGGTGGGGGTGCTCAGGTGACACATTGGAATAA
Organism: Trichomycterus rosablanca; assembly: GCF_030014385.1. Lineage (NCBI taxonomy): Eukaryota > Metazoa > Chordata > Actinopteri > Siluriformes > Trichomycteridae > Trichomycterus > Trichomycterus rosablanca. The sequence goes on from NC_085999.1 coordinate 24,837,443, forward strand.
TGCACTAGCTTATCATTATGGAGAGTTCAAACTCACATATTTTCAGCAATAAGGAGGGCAACTCCTGCTTTTTGTTTGAGGAGCACAGTACATAGCACGACCCTCCATACATGGTTTTGTGAGGATGCACTGCTGACTGGTGTAAAGAAGTAAATATACTGATCAGCCATACATCAAAACCATCTTTTTGTTTCTTCACTCACTGTCCATTTTATCAGCTCCACTCACCATATAGAAGCACTTTGTAGAATTACTGACTGTAGTCCATCTGTTTCTCTACATATTTTTTGCCTTCTTTCACGCCGTTCTTTAATGGTCAGGACCCCCACAGGACCACTACAGAGCAGGTATTATTTTGGTGGTGGATTGTTCTCAGCACTGCAGTGACACTGACATGGTGGTGGTGTGTTAGTGTGCGTTGTGCTGGTATGAGTGGATAAGACACAGCAGCGCTGAATGAGTTTTTAAACACCTCACTGTCACTGCTGGACCGAGAATAGTCCACCAACCAAAAATTTTGCCAACAGCGCCCCGTGGGCAGCATCCTGTGACGACTGAAAAAGGTCTAGAAGATGACCAAACAGCATCAATAGATGAGCGATTGTCTCTGAGTTTACATCTATAAGGTGGACCAACTAGGTAGGAGTGTCTAATAGAGTTGACAGCAGTGCTGCTGTGTATATATACAGTATATACAGTGTATCACAAAAGTGAGTACACCCCTCACATTTCTGCAAATATTTTATTATATCTTTTCATGGGACAACACTATAGAAATAAAACTTGGATATAACTTAGAGTAGTCAGTGTACAACTTGTATAGCAGTGTATATTTACTGTCTTCTGAAAAATAACTCAACACACAGCCATTAATGTCTAAATGGCTGGCAACATAAGTGAGTACACCCCACAGTGAACATGTCCAAATTGTGCCCAAAGTGTCAATATTTTGTGTGACCACCATTATTATCCAGCACTGCCTTAACCCTCCTGGGCATGGAATTCACCAGAGCTGCACAGGTTGCTACTGGAATCCTCTTCCACTCCTCCATGATGACATCACGGAGCTGGTGGATGTTAGACACCTTGAACTCCTCCACCTTCCACTTGAGGATGCGCCACAGGTGCTCAATTGGGTTTAGTCCATCACCTTTACCTTCAGCTTCCTCAGCAAGGCAGTTGTCATCTTGGAGGTTGTGTTTGGGGTCGTTATCCTGTTGGAAAACTGCCATGAGGCCCAGTTTTCGAAGGGAGGGGATCATGCTCTGTTTCAGAATGTCACAGTACATGTTGGAATTCATGTTTCCCTCAATGAACTGCAGCTCCCCAGTGCCAGCAACACTCATGCAGCCCAAGACCATGATGCTACCACCACCATGCTTGACTGTAGGCAAGATACAGTTGTCTTGGTACTTCTCACCAGGGCGCCGCCACACATGCTGGACACCATCTGAGCCAAACAAGTTTATCTTGGTCTCGTCAGACCACAGGGCATTCCAGTAATCCATGTTCTTGGACTGCTTGTTTTCAGCAAACTGTTTGCGGGCTTTCTTGTGCGTCAGCTTCCTTCTGGGATGACGACCATGCAGACCGAGTTGATGCAGTGAGCGGCGTATGGTCTGAGCACTGACAGGCTGACCTCCCACGTCTTCAACCTCTGCAGCAATGCTGGCAGCACTCATGTGTCTATTTTTTAAAGCCAACCTCTGGATATGACGCCGAACACGTGGACTCTTTGGTCGACCCTGGCGAAGCCTGTTCCGAGTGGAACCTGTCCTGGAAAACCGCTGTATGACCTTGGCCACAATGCTGTAGCTCAGTTTCAGGGTGTTAGCAATCTTCTTATAGCCCAGGCCATCTTTGTGGAGAGCAACAATTCTATTTCTCACATCCTCAGAGAGCTCTTTGCCATGAGGTGCCATGTTGAATATCCAGTGGCCAGTATGAGAGAATTGTACCCAAAACACCAATAAATCTACACTGCTATACAAGTTGTACACTGACTACTCTAAGTTATATCCAAGTTTCATGTCTATAGTGTTGTCCAATGAAAAGATATAATGAAATATTTGCAGAAATGTGAGGAATGTACTCACTTTTGTGATACACTGTATATATATACTGTATATATATATATATATATATATATATATATATATATATATATTAGGGCTGTCAAACGATAAAATTTTTTAATTGCGATTAATCTCAGAATTTTACATAGTTAATCGCGATTAATCGCATTAAAAAAAATCTGTGTAAATGTTATAGAAAACAAGGATTTTTAAGGGAAATGTTACAATTAAAATGGTGAACATATTTTATGCTAAATGTACTGATGTTAAAAACGGCTGGGACAAGAGAAAACTGTAAGGGAGTTTTATTCACTCACATATTAGGCAGTAATACTATCTAGCAGAGACCCTTGACTTCGTACATATGTCAGATGCGTAGTTATTGTAACAGACTTTTCTGTGGTTGTATCGTGACGATGGTTTGATGGACGTTTCTACACGAAGTGAGTGTGTTTTCACTAGGGATGCATCGATACCATTTTTTCCCAACCGAGTACGAGTACATGTATTTTTGTACTCGCCGATACCTATTTAGAATGATGCAATCTGGAGCATTATGGAATAGTGTAGTTTTTAGTGTAAAATAGTGCAGTGGAACAGTTGCTTGCCATCACTAATTGTAAAAAAAAAACACCGCACAGACATTATTGAGAAAGCTTCTGACAAGCTAACGTAAACGTTCATTAATGAACGCACGTAATTAACGTTGTGCACATCATACATGCGATGCGATTCTGCTGATTGAAATATTTACTTTAAAAAGATAATACAGTCCGATCCCATCTGAGCCGATTCTATCAGCACGTTCGTGGTTCACCTCGGTAAATCGTAAACGACTCTGAGTCGACTCCCGCTCTGTGGTAATAACCAGTATAATTAAGCCTGAGCTTTATAAGGTAAGCGAGTCACACAAAATGTTCTGTAGTAGTTGGTGTTTATTTACAACCGCATCATTCATCATAACAGTAAACACAGAGAGATGACTGAGAAAAGAAATTTACGCTGCGCTTACAATGAATCGATTCTTGAATCACTTGTATCGACACTGTGAACAGAGAATTGAACACAAACAGCGGTCGCTGCTTTTGTAACCGGTTTATCTTCGCTGTGAGCTCTATTTTTAAGGGTTTTTTTTGTCAAACGGAACTAAATAACATTAAACGTGCGTGTGAGCGTGGTCAGTGAGAATAATTCAATCTGTCTCCCGTGGGTGAAAAATGAATTGCTTTAGTTTTAGAAGTGAAAAAATCTCGTAATGTAATTAGTGCGTTAACGGCACTATTTTTTTAAATCTCGTTAAATTGAGATTGCGTTAATGCGTTATTATCGCGTTAACTTCGACAGCCCTAATATATATATATATATATATATATATATATATATATATGCAGCGTTCCTCTGAATCTGTTGGTGTCTGGTAGCTTTGTAAGCACTTACTCTGAATAAGCCTTTACATGCTCATACTTTTCCTCCTGTAGGTGATTTCCTCATCCATCACTCTCGCTTATTACCTGCAGGTCAAGACGACACTGGTCTTTTACAAAAGAGATATGAGCGTACAGCCTCATTAGAGTGATGAATCTCTCTGTATCTCTCTAACACACTATGTGCCATCACGATCAGTCACGCTTATATAGTGTAGGGTCATAAATATGTGGCCACCTGACCATGAGCTTGGAAATGCTAATCCAAAACCATAGGCGTTATTGTGAAGTGGCCCTTTTTGCAGCTATGACAGAAACAAAAGAGCATTTGTGAGTTGGGTAAGACAGACACACTCAAATTGACATTTCTATTCATCCCAAAAGTGTTCAATAGGGTTGAGGTCAGTCTGCTGTGCAAGTTCATCAAAGTTCCTTAAAGTTCCTCTACATCAGACGTCTTGAACCATGTCTTTACAGACCTGGACAGTAATGGTGGAACAGGACAGGCCTAAAGTTGGACACATAATACAAAAAAAAAGATATCTTTGGTTTGATACACCTTAGAGCTGAGCGGAATGGCGGTACATTTGTTATACCGGCTTTGATTCCTTTGATTATATATACCACCATACCGTAGCACAAGTAATACAACAGCTGTAAGCGTCAACATGCAGCATATCATAGAATATCATATAATATTATTCGTCGCTAAAAGCGCTATGGAGCGTTGTGCAGATTAGGTACAGCTCACTTGTTAACCAGGTACTGTTGGCATCACAGTGTTAACAGACGAGAGAGGTTTTCTCGATATGGTGAAAAAAAAATTAACAAAACCAGCAAAGAAATTAGCCGTGTCTGCAGTTTAGATGTTTTATTTTTCTTTTGTTCCGACACAGATTAAAACACTATATACTGTGCGGTTTGTTAAGTCACTCTGTTGCAAAAAAGCAAACAGTTAAGCAACATTACTACCGGGGCGAAAATACTTCAGTTTAATTATTATACCAATGTTATACCAGCAAAACCGAAGCAAGCTGTACATGTAGATATATAAAGTCGTCCACTTTTGTGCAACAGACCTGTGATCATGTTGTACAATCAGTGAGTCATACCTCAGTATAACAGAGTATAACAGTATAACTGTGCACTTAATCAGTGGTGACTGGGAAACTGTAAACATTGTTTTATTTGTTAAAAGGGAGAGCTAATGGTTATTAAATAATAATTAAATATTATATTAATAGTAAACATTGTCTATACACTAAAAAGCCATAACATTATGACCACCTCCTTGTTTCCACACTTACTGTCCATTTTATCAGCTCCACTTACCATATAGAAGCACTTTGTAATCTACAATTACTGATTATAGTCCATCTGTTACTCTGCATGCTTTGTTAGCCCCCTTTCATGCTGTTCTTCAATGGTCAGGACCCCCACAGAACCACCACAGAGCAGGTATTATTTGAGTGTTGAATCATTCTCAGCACTGCAGTTACACTGACATGGTGGTGGTGTGTTAGTGTGTGTTGTGCTGGTATGAGTGGATCTGACACAGCAGTGCTGATGGAGTTTTTAAACACCTCACTGTCACTGCTGGACTGAGAATAGTCCACCAACCAAAAATATCCAGCCAACAGCGCCCCAAGGGCAGCGTCCTGTGACCACTGATGAAGGTCTAGAAGATGACCAACTCAAACAGCAGCAATAGATGAGCGATCGTCTCTGACTTTACATCTACAAGGTGGACCAACTAGGTAGGAGTGTCTAATAGAGTGGACAGTGAGTGGACATGGTATTTAAAAACTCCAGCAGCGCTGCTGTGTCTGATCCATTCATACCAGAACAACACACACTAACACACCGCCACCATGTCACTGCAGTGCTGAGAATGATCCACCACCTAAATAATACCTGCTCTGTGGTGGTCCTGACCATTGAAGAACAGGGTAAAAACAGGCTAAAAAGATATGTAGAGAAACAGATGGACTACAGTCAATAATTGTAGAACTACAAAGTGCTCATATAAGGTAAGTGGAGCTGATAAAATGTACAGTGAGTGTAGAAACAAGGAGGTGGTTTTAATTTTATGGTTGATCAGTGTATTGCACCTGTTTCATGCGTACTGATTGCATCATATATTGTGTCATTTTGTGGGGCCAAGCAAACCTTATAGTACAAAACTTTCACTATATACATGGTGAAATGAAAATGTTTTATATTTTATGTACTTATGTCAGTAAAATCAGCCACAGACATATAAAAAGTCTCAGTCATACAAAAAAATAAAACATATTGTGATATACCATGAAACCCTCAGAATCTTAAAAAATACAGTGATACAAATGTTTGGTCAAACACCTGAACTCAATTATTAGTATGGGTGTCCACATACATTTGGCCATACAGTGTACATTAATGAGTGTGGAATTCAATGAACTGTGAAATTTATACCTAGAACCTCTGAAGTCTCAGCAAAGTCATGGGATGGCAGAGGCCCTGCTGTAACCTTGCATGTTTCAGGGGTTTAGACTACCCCTGCCAATCTTGGCAGCCATGCCAGCATTTATCTAACGGATAATTAAAAACTGGCAGGAGGATGGGGTGATCAGGGGTGACATCATTATTTCAGAAGAAGAAATTCTGACACGGGCAGAGAGTCGCATTTGGCACTCAAACTCTCTGCTTGCCATTAAACATTCATTCATTATGGATGTGTTTGTGCCATGGCTGAGCGCTGAGCCTCTGCTCACAGTAACAGACTAGAGAGATGAAGAGAGATAAAATGAGAAGAGCGAGAGTGAAAGATAGAAATACAGATAAATCAGGAATGGAAAAGGATTATAGGATAGGAGAAGAGAGGCTGGATATACACAGATCAGGCTTAACATTATGACCACCTTCCTAATATTGTGTTGGTCCCCCTTTTGCTGCCAAAACAGCCCTGACCCGTCGAGGCATGGACTCCAGTAGACCCCTGAAGGTGTATTGTGGTATCTTACAGATCCTCCTGTAGGTTGTGAGGTGGGGCCTCCATGTCTCGGACTTGTTTGTACATCCCATCCAATGCTTTATTGAATTAAGATGTGGGAAATTTGGAGGCCAAGTCAACACCTCAAACTCGTTGTTGTGCTCCTCAAATCATTCCTGAACCATTTTTGCTTTGTAGCACGGTGCATTATCCTTCTGAAAGAGGCCACAGCCATCAAGGAATACCGTTTCCATGAAAGTGTGTACATGGTCTGCAACAATGCTTAGGTAGGTGGTACGTGTCAAAGTAACATCCACATGGATGGCAGGACCCAAGGTTTCCCAGCAGAACATTGCCCAAAGCATCACACTGTCTCCGCCGGCTTGCCTTCTTCCCATAGTGCATCCTGGTGCCATGTGTTCCCCAGGTAAGTGACGCACACACACCCGGTCATCCACATGATGTAAAAGAAAACGTGATTCAACACACCAGGTCACCTTTTTCCATTGCTCCGTGGTCCAGTTCCGATGCTGACATGCCCATTGTTGGTGCTTTCGGTGGTGGACAGGGGTCAGCATGACACCTTTCTATCAGAACCAGCATTAACTTTTTGAGCTACAGTAGCCACAGTAGCTACAGTCTGTTGCATCGGACCACACGGGCCAGCCTTCGCTCCCCACGTAATAAGCCTTGGCCGGCCATGACCCTGTCGCCGGTTTACCACTGTTCCTTCCTTGGGCCACTTTTGAAGGATACTGACCACTGCAGACTGGGAACACCCCACAAGAGTTGTAGTTTTGGAGATGCTCTGACCCAGTCGTCTACCCGTTGGCCCTAGTCACACTCGCTCAAATCCTTATGCTTGTCTATTTTTCCTGCTTCTAACACATCAACTTTGAGGATAAAATATTCACTTGCTGCCTAATATATCCCACCCACTAACAGGTGCTGTGATGAAGAGATAATCAGTGTTATTCACGTTACCTGTCAGTGGTCATAAAGGTCATAACCTAGTTGGTGTAAATGTGGAGAAAAATTAACATATACTTCCAATATGTGACAGAAATGTACAGATCTGATTCGAGAAAAGGATGAAATGTTTATTTAGCTAGGGTGACCATATTTTGTCTTTCAAAAAAGAGGACACTTGGCAGGATGGCAGCATGGGCCAGACGAACACCTGCACTGGGTTGAAAAGTTGGTTTGGGGGGTTTGTTCTGGGGACTAGCAAAGTAATTTCATGAATTGGTGGCACCATGGCAATGTGTAGAAAGCAGGCTTTGACATATTTGAAATATTTGACAAATGCATGAATAACCATGCAACTACGTTAATAAACTTAAACAAATACAATAAGACAATAAGACAACTAACAAATACATTTACGGTCAGATAATATTACTTTCAATTCAGCGTTTAGCCCTAAACAATAGAGCTACTTTGACAGAATGTGGTGCTATTACTACATTGACAACCTCTATCTTAGTAATCGCACTTGAGAATGTTCTCACTTTTTTAAAAATCAGGAAAATATTTTTTAACAAGCAGACGTGCATTCCCCTGATCTGTAGCTGTTGTGAAGCTTCATGGTGTGAAATGCAAAAACTCCCTCTGCAGCAGTAACATCTTCTGTGTTACCCAGTCTTTACCTGACGAACTCTTTTCTTTAGATGCAGTTTTGTGTTTTGCTGAAGTAGAACCTTTATTTGACACTGATATGTATGTGTCAGCTTTGCAGGTCATGCATTGTTCGTCACAAGTATCCAACTGAGACAAACATGCAAGAAGTGTAAGAAAGTGGGACCTAAAGAAAAAGGTGAAATCAGTGCAAAAACACGCAAAGAAAAGCGCACACAGACTACAAAAGCCGAATTCCGGACATTTTTTGTGGTTTAGAAATCTCGGCCGGATGTATTTTTTAGGTCCAAAAAAGAGGACCTGTCCAGGAAAAAGAGGACGTATGTGTTACGGGGCTCAAACGCCTCGTGTTGTGTTTTCCCAGATCTTAAATAACGGTCTGGTGGGACCCAAAAGCAGATTTGAAAAATCGCAGTGAATGAGATTCGAACCGGGATCGCGGGTGTTAAAGAGCTTTGCTCTACCCGATTCGCTATGGGCTTGGTTAAAGTGCTTGTGACTTTAAACTACTTAACGGTTTTAAATGATAACCCTTAAATGTAAACAAATAGCAGAAGATATATGTGTATTTATATATATATAAAGGAACTGTGTGTTTGTTGAAAAAAAGGGAAAACAGAGAGGAAAGACTGACTGAAATAGCGGAGACCGCAACTTGATAATAAAAAATAAAAGGTGTGGTTTCGAACCCCGCACGTCAGCGTACTGAGCTCGAGAGACTGAGGCACTAACCACTACTCTATAGGGTAAACTAAAGAAACAGCGATCTGAATCACTTATTAACATATGCGCCTCAAACAGGCGGGAAACGAAACAAAGGATGCCAAACAAACCCAAAAAAATACACAAAGAAAAACTAATCTGATGAGCTACCCGCTGGCTGTTGGGTAGTCGTTTCAGAACTCAAAGAGACCTCAACAAAGGTGTGAGGTTACTAAAGAAATGATAAATTACTTTACTTTTCTAAAACTGTTTCAGTTATTTAAACAGGGAGATAAACAAAAAGGTCTTTCTTTTAGGGGAAAACCAATGTTCCCGAAACAGAGAAAAAGAGGACGAAAGATGTCTTTCTTAAGAAGAGAATACCAAATTACCGGCGAGGTCTGGTATTACTACATTAACACAAGACTCTGCGCCGAGTGAGCCGTGCGCAGCCTTTATAAAGGTGCTGCACAGCTGATGTCAATCAGCTTAATTATCCCTGGGTGTGGCTCGCGGTCTCCCTCTAGTGGTGGGAGGATGGCGGTGTCTTACAGGACCCCCTCCCCGAGGGGTGTCTCCTGACATCCCCAGGCCGGTCACTCGATCCCGGTTAAAGGTCCGGATGAGATCGGGATCGAGAATCTGCGCTGCCGGTACCCAGGAACGCTCTTCCGGGCCATATCCCTCCCAGTCCACCAAATATTGGACTCGATTTTGGACTTGTCGGGAATCGAGTATCCTATTTACTGTGTAGGCTGGAGAACCGTCAACCATGCGAACAGGGGGAGGTTTTGGTGATCGGGTCCCAGGGGAACACAGGTATGGTTTGAGGCGGGAAACGTGAAAGGTTGGATTAACCCTGAACGAGGGCGGGAGTTGCAACCTGTAGGAAACTGGGTTGATGCGTCTGACTATTTTGAATGGTCCAACGTATCGAGGCGCCAGTTTTCTGTTGCTGACCTTCAGAGGTAAGTCTTTTGCGCTTAGCCATACTCGTTGGCCCGGGCGGAAAGTATTTCCCAACCTTCTCTTACGGTCTGCTGTGCTCTTCCGTGAGGTTGTTTGGGCTACCAGGACCGCCCGAGCTCGTCGCCAGGTGGACCTGCAACGGCGTACCATATGGCTGGCTGACGATGTGGCCAGCTGAGTTTCCTGTTCAGGGAACAGGGGAGGTGGATAGCCAAACTGGCACTCAAAGGGGGACATGCCCAAAGAGGAGTGCCAGAGAGTATTGTGGGCGAATTCCGCCCACAATAGGTGATCCGCCCAGGTGGAGGGGCTGGTTGAAGCCAGACACCTTAGCGACTGCTCTAGATCTTGGTTCACCCTTTCAGTCTGCCCATTGGACTGGGGGTGAAAACCTGAAGAGAGGCTGACAGAGGCCCCTAGGGAAGCACAAAAAGCTTTCCAAAATTGGCTAGCAAACTGAGGACCCCTATCTGAAACCAGGTCTGTGGGCAGGCCATGATACCGCACAACCTGTTGAAGGATGAGGTGGGCCGTCTCTCTGGCTGAGGGAAGTTTGGGCAAGCCAATGAATCTGGCGGCCTTAGAAAACCTGTCTACCACCACCAGAATTACTGACAGGCCTTTAGAATTGGGCAGGCCAGTGATAAAGTCCAGAGACAGATGTGACCATGGACGATGGGGAATGGGCAAAGGGTGTAACAACCCTGGTGGCTTGGCTCTGGAGTCCTTGTTGCGTGCACACGTTTCACACACAGAGACGAATTGCCGGATATCCCGAGCCATATTAGCCCACCAGAACCGCCTCTGAATTAACTTCAGGGTGCGAGTAGCTCCAGGGTGTCCTGCGAAGAAGCTCTCGTGCCCCCATTGCAAGACCTGAGTCCGGGCTGATGCGGGGACATACAGGCAATGGGTAGGGGTTCCCCCTGGGTCGGGTTCGGCTAGAAGGGCTCTCTTGACTACTTCCTCAACTCCCCAACGCAGCGGTGCCACTATGCGTTCTGGAGGAAGGATGGGTAATGTTGGTCGGGCTTGTGGCTCCTCCCACTGTCTGGAGAGGGCGTCAGGTTTGGCGTTCTTGGTGCCTGGCCGGTATGAGAGGGTGAAGTCAAAGCGACTAAAAAATAGCGTCCAACGGGCTTGCCGGGGGTTTAGTCGTTTGGCTTCCTGAATGTATGCAAGGTTCTTATGGTCCGTCCAGACCAAGAACGGATGTTTGGCCCCCTCTAGCCAGTGCCGCCACTCTTCGAGAGCCATCTTGACTGCAAGGAGTTCTCTATCTCCTACACCATAATTGCGTTCAGTAGGCGTTAGGCGATGGGAGAAGTAGGCGCAAGGATGAAGTTTCCTGTCCACGCCCGAGCGCTGAGAAAGGATTGCCCCTACCCCTACCTCGGAGGCATCTACCTCCACTAGAAAAGGAAGTTGGGGATCAGGAAGATGAAGAATGGGCGCCGAGATCAGTCTACGCTTAAGTTCGTCGAACGCCTTCTGTGCTTCGTCTGTCCACCGAAAAGGTCCTGGCACTTTTCGGGTAAGAGCCGTCAGGGGCGCTGCGACTGACCCAAAACCTCTAACAAACCGTCGGTAAAAGTTGGTAAAACCCAAAAAGCGTTGGACCAGCCGGAGAGAGGTTGGACGTGGCCATTCAGCCACAGCCTTGAGTTTAGCAGGGTCCATGGCCAGTTTGCCCTGGGAAACCACAAACCCTAGAAAGTGGACCTCGGGTATGTGGAACTGGGATTTCTCCAGTTTCACGAAAAGGTGGTTCTCAAGGAGTAGTTGAAGCACTCGTCGTACATGGCCGACGTGTTCCTTCACAGTTTTACTAAAGATGAGAATATCATCAAGGTATACAAAGGCGTAGAGACCAAGTGTTTCTCGGAGGACCTCGTGGATCAGGCGCTGAAAGACAGCTGGTGCGTTCATCAACCCGAACGGCATGACCAAGTATTCATAGTGACCGGTCGGGGTGATGAACGCTGTTTTCCATTCATCCCCAGATCTAACTCGCACGAGGTTATAGGCACTGCGAAGGTCTAGTTTAGAGAAAACAGACGCTTGTTGCAGTGTCTCGAAAGCAGATGTCATAAGGGGCAAGGGATATCGGTCTTTGACTGTGATTTTGTTAAGGCCTCTGTAATCGATACAGGGCCGTAGGCCTCCGTCCTTCTTGCCTACGAAGAAAAAGCCCGCTCCAGCGGGAGAGGATGAGGGTCTGATAAAGCCTTGGGCTAAGGCTTCTTGGACGTACTTCTCCATTGCTGTTCTCTCGGGTCCAGAGAGAGAGAAAAGGCGCCCCTAGGGGGAGATGTGCCCGGTAGCAGATCAATGGCACAATCGAACGAGCGGTGGGGGGGTAGCACCTCCGTCTTCCGTTTACTAAAGACTTCTCGTAGGTCATGGTAGGTCACCGGAACCTTGCTCAAATCGACTGGTTCTTGAGAGAGGCTGCCTGGGTGACACCTAGGAGCCAAACAGGAGCCCTGACAATATGGGCCCCAGTGTCGGATGGATTTGGAAAGCCAGTCGATTCGGGGGTTATGTCTGACCAACCAGGGGAATCCTAGGATGACCGGCAAATCCGGCGCTTGCGTTAAAAAAAATGAAAGTGACTCCGAGTGTTGACCTACACTCACAGTAATGGGTCTGGTCTGTCTTTTGATGGCCCCAGACCGGAGTGGGAACCCGTCAATGGCAGCCACCGGTAGCGGTGTCACCAAAGGTTCCATGGGTAGCCCTAGTTCTAGGGCCATTGTGAGGTCCATAAAATTACCTGCGGCGCCGGAATCTATGAAGGCCTGCAATCTTTTTTCGGCGCGCGAGTTGTTCCAGCTCAACGTGACAGGAAGGAACAACCCACTGGACCTGGGGCCTAGAACTGGGCCTACCCTGGGGCCCCCTACCGGGGGTAGGCCTGGCCTTTTACTGGCCTGACTGAACACTGAGCCAGCTTGTGGCTTCCCTCCCCACAGTACATGCACCGCCCCCCCTGGCGACGTTGCTCAACCTCTTGGGGAGTCAGGTGAGCCCGCCCAATCTGCATGGGCTCACCTCCTTCGGAAGAGGCCGCAAGTCGGGGGCGGACAGGCGCTTCCTCTGGGGTCAGGGCTCGTTGTGCCTTCTTATTGGTCCGCCGACGCTCACGTAGGCGGTTGTCAAGTTTGGTAGTGACCTCGTACAGGTCCTCCAAACTGGCAGGAGGGTCTCTGGTGGCCAAGAGGTCTTTAAGGTCCTCATTAAGCCCCTGTTGGTAGACGGCCATCAGAGCCTCCGAGTTCCAACCACTCTCCGCTGCCCAAGTGCGGAAGGAGATGGTATAATCGGCGACTGAGAGTGAGCCCTGCCGTAAATTCAGAAGGGCTGAAGCAGCTTCGGCACCTCGTACAGGACTATCGAAGGTCCGCTTCATAGCTGCGGTAAAATCCGCAACGGTGCTACAGTCAGAAGACTTGCTCTCCCACAAGGCTGTAGCCCACGTTAAAGCTCTGTCCGTGAGGAGAGAAATCATATATGCGACCTTGGCTCCTTCAGTGGGGAACCGGGTGGGTGCTAGTTGGAATGTCAGGGAACACTGAAGCAGAAATCCCCTGCATGCCCCTGGTTCACCACTGAATCTAATGGGTGCTGGTAGCATGACGTCCTGGTGGATAGAGGGGAGTGGCTGATCAGGTGAAACAGAAGGTGTCTCCTCCTTGGGAGGGGAGTTTAACCGTTGGACTGCCAATGTTAGTTCATGCATGCGTTGGGCCAATTGGCTCAGCGCCTCCTCATGCTCCCCTAACCGGGTTCCCTGGGCTGTTATGGCTTGCTGCAACCTATTCCTGTCTGCTGGGTCCATGCTGGCAGAGTCTTTCTGTTACGGGGCTCAAACGCCTCGTGTTGTGTTTTCCCAGATCTTAAATAACGGTCTGGTGGGACCCAAAAGCAGATTTGAAAAATCGCAGTGAATGAGATTCGAACCGGGATCGCGGGTGTTAAAGAGCTTTGCTCTACCCGATTCGCTATGGGCTTGGTTAAAGTGCTTGTGACTTTAAACTACTTAACGGTTTTAAATGATAACCCTTAAATGTAAACAAATAGCAGAAGATATATGTGTATTTATATATATATAAAGGAACTGTGTGTTTGTTGAAAAAAAGGGAAAACAGAGAGGAAAGACTGACTGAAATAGCGGAGACCGCAACTTGATAATAAAAAATAAAAGGTGTGGTTTCGAACCCCGCACGTCAGCGTACTGAGCTCGAGAGACTGAGGCACTAACCACTACTCTATAGGGTAAACTAAAGAAACAGCGATCTGAATCACTTATTAACATATGCGCCTCAAACAGGCGGGAAACGAAACAAAGGATGCCAAACAAACCCAAAAAAATACACAAAGAAAAACTAATCTGATGAGCTACCCGCTGGCTGTTGGGTAGTCGTTTCAGAACTCAAAGAGACCTCAACAAAGGTGTGAGGTTACTAAAGAAATGATAAATTACTTTACTTTTCTAAAACTGTTTCAGTTATTTAAACAGGGAGATAAACAAAAAGGTCTTTCTTTTAGGGGAAAACCAATGTTCCCGAAACAGAGAAAAAGAGGACGAAAGATGTCTTTCTTAAGAAGAGAATACCAAATTACCGGCGAGGTCTGGTATTACTACATTAACACAAGACTCTGCGCCGAGTGAGCCGTGCGCAGCCTTTATAAAGGTGCTGCACAGCTGATGTCAATCAGCTTAATTATCCCTGGGTGTGGCTCGCGGTCTCCCTCTAGTGGTGGGAGGATGGCGGTGTCTTACAGTATGTCCCACAAATTTAGCTGTTCCGTAGCATTTTAGCTAAACCTATCTTGTAAATCGGGAATTCATTCTGGTTTTACAATCTTCATAAATATAATTCAAATCCAAATTAAGCTGGGAAGACAAAATCAGTCTGAACGTGTACACAAAACAATAACAACAACAAATAAAATAGTTCATCAGTAGAGCTATTATGACAGAAAGCTGTGCTATCACGGCGTTGCTAATAACCTCTTAGTACTCTCGCTTGAAAATGTTCACACTGTTTTAAAATCAGGGAAAGACTTTTTAACAAAGCAGACGTGCATTCCTCTGATCTGTAGCTGTTGTGAAGCTTCGTGGTGTAACAACACCTTCTGTGTTATCCGGTCTTTACCTGACGAACTCTTTTCTTTAGCTGCAGTTTTGTGTTTTGCTGGACTGGCACCTTTATTGGACACTTTGCAGGTCATGCATTCTGCTTCCAAAGGATCCGGTCCGAGACAAAATTTTCATTTGCGTTTGGGCATATTTAAGAGAAGTGCGAGATGGCAGGGCCTAAAGAGAAAGGTAAAATCAGTGCAAAAACACACAAAGAATAGTAACTACAAAAGTCAAATCCCAGGCATTTTCAGTGATTTAGAAATCCCAGCTGAAAAAAGAGGACGTATGGTCATCCCAATTAAGCTGTGACATAGGATTTTAGCTAAACCTAGCTTGTATATTGGGAATTCATCCTTGTTTTACAATAGTCATTAATACAATTCAACCTGCGGGGACAAAATCAGACTCAACGTGTACACAAGAATGTATACATTTGGAGTTTGGTGTAAATCTGTTCTGCCAGTTGGAATGGAAATTCTGACACCACAGACCATCCTGGAAAATCACGGCATGTTGTTTACTGCGAATACAGAGAAAAGTGTCCCGGAAAACTCTAAACAAGACGGATGAAACTATCAAAGTGAATCTAAGACTTGAGGGGAAACACTAAACCCCCCTTATAACTGCCTCAGCTCGAACCAGCGCCATTATGAAATAAACAACAAATGCTTTGAGGATTGTGGGTAGAAGCAATTGTACGAATGGCCTCATATCCCACATGTGCGACAGTCATATCAGCCCCGCTTGAAATTTCGCTGGTGCCGGGGCGAGAGCGGCGATACGGCAGTCGTTATTACATTAGTTCTGAGCGTGAGGGGACTGATGTGCACCTCCTCGGGTTCAATTGCTGCAGCAGTGTGTATTTCCCTCTTTTAGTAGGATGTGTTATAGTGTTCCACATGGGTTATTAAGGAGCAGCGGTGTTGCAGGGGCAATCAATTACCCGCACAAAGCGGCACAGTTACGATTGTCGTTTTAATGGCGGGCGCAGAACTGTAGACAAAGGAGGGGAGGCTGACAGGTGATACACACACACACACACTTTTGCGTCCTCGCTTTGGTATAATAAAATCAGCAAGCATCTCCAAGCTCCTTTATTTCTCAAATGACTCCGCGGAGGTTGACAAAACAGTTTCCTCCAAGTTGTCAGGAATCAAAGACAGATAGACTCGCTTTTCCACTCATAATTTACCATCATAATACCACAGATAAACACACTGGGCATTATGGGAACTTCTCTTTATCTCTGTCTTTCAACTTCCAAATTCAACATAATAAGAACCAATTTCCAAACAATCAGAGCACTTTCAGAAGGTTCAGTAATGGTAAAAATTAACTGGAGATTCAACAAAAGAGCAAATGGTTTTTATTTCTGTTTCATTAAAAATGATAATAATGAATAAATAAAAATGCTACAAACACACATACACTGATCAGCCATAACATTAAAACCACCTCCTTGTTTCCATTTTATCAGCTCCACTTACCATATAGGAGCACTTTGCTTTCACCCTGTTCTTCAATGGTCAGGACCCCCACAGGACCATCACAGAGCAGGTATTTTTTAGGTGGTGGATGATTCTCAGCACTGCAGTGACACTGACATGGTGGTGGTCTGTTAGTGTGTGTTGTGCTGGTATGAGTGGATCAGAGTTTTGAAATACCATGTCTACCTACTGTCCACTCTATAAGACACTCCTACCTAGCTGGTCCACCTTGTAGATGTAAAGTCAGAGACGATCACTCATCTATTGCTGCTGTTTGAGTTGGTCATCTTCTAGACCTTCATCAGTGTTCACAGGACACTGCCCACGGGGTGCTGTTGGCTGGATATATTTTTGGTTGGTGGACTATTCTCAGTCAGCAGTGACAGTGAGGTGTTTAAAAACTCCATCAGCAGCACTAACACACCACCATCATGTCAGTGTCACTGCAGTGCTGAGAATGATCCACCACCTAAATAATACCTGCTCTGTAGTGGTCCTGTGGGGGTCCTGACCATTAAAGAACAGCATGAAAGGGGGCTAACAAAGCATGCAGAGAAACAGATGGACTACAGTCAGTAATTGTAGAATTACAAAGTGCTTCTACATGGTAAGTGAAGCCAATAAAATGGACAGTGAGTGTAGAAACAAAGAGGTGGTTTTAATGCTGATTGGTGTATATACACACATACACACACACACACACACACACACACACACATTTGCAATTTCTAAACTGTGTACTGATGGAAACTTCTCAAGCTTGACATACCCCTCTGGGATGAACTAGAATGTTCAGTGTAAGCCAGACTTCTTGTCCCACATCATGGACACATTGCTAAATCTTGTAACAAGCCCTCTCAAAGACTGGGGCAAAGGGATTCCAAATGAACACCCATGCTTTTAGAATGGGACGTCAAACAAGCTCATAGTCAGGTGTCCAAATACCTTTAGTCATACAGTGTATTTACCACTACAGTGGACACTGTAAACAAAGTCTTTATTGTATTTTTCCATGTAACCAAATTCAAATTCCTTGTATGTGTGAGCATACTTGACCAATAAAGCTTGTTTCTGATTCTACAATTACTTTAAATCCCCCATCCAGTGGTTTCATTGTAAATGGAAATGATTTCATGTCTAGTTTCAGCAGATAGTGTCGTCACATACAAGGGACCTGGATTCATAGCTCATCTACGGTGATAGTCTGCCAGAAGTTTGGCATGTTTCCTTGTGTCCCAGTGCTTTTCCTCCAGGTACTCCGCTGCCGTATAACCTTCCAAAAGCATATAGAAGGTGAATTAGATTTTTCAAATCATGTGTTTGTGATGCTCGGTGTTCGGTGATGGATTGGCACCCGGTCCAGTGTGGATTTGTGTCTTACATCCAGTGTTTCCAAGTGAGTTCCAGACCTACTGCATACATAATCAGAATTAATTAGTTGCTTATAATAAACTAATGAAGAATGACCTAATAACAATCCTAATATATATATATAAGTATATATCCACATTCTGGGCTACCTTGGTTTCCTAGACGTCCTGCAAAAAATGGATGGAGGCAGACACTGACCTTTTAGTTACAGGTCTTTTAGCCACTCCTTTTTTTTCTTAGTGAAAACAGCAAATAAATGGTGAAAGGTAGCAGAACTCTGGAGAAACTTCGGAAACTCATTTTTGCTAGACAGTGTCAAATTCTTAAGGCACAAGTGCTGAAAATGTAAACCAGGGCTCACATCGGAAGCTGAAAACCATTGTGCTGACATGACTTACATCTACATTACCTCTAAAAAAAACTTACAGTGTCAACAAACATTTGTTGGAAGTTTTGGTCCATGTCGTATACATTGCGATGCTGTTCCATATAATTGATCTTTCATCAGGGTTAGCAGTTGATTTGGCTTTACGGTGCTTTCTGTATGTCATTTTTCATTTGTTTAATATGTTTATTTAAATAGCTTAGAGCTTATACTTATAATTAAAAGTGTACTTGCCCAGGTGGCTCAGTGAGATATTCGGCTAGCGCACCAACGCTGGGATTTTGAACTCTCCAAGTTCGAATCTCAGCTCTGCTACCGGTCAGCTTGGCACCTCTAGGGGCACAATTGGCCACTAGTCTGCTGGGTGGGAAAATACCGGACTAAAAAGGGGGTGGGGTCTTTAACGCTGTGTAAGGATCCTGGTTTGTAGCCCAAGACACCTGTACAGAAGTGGAGGAATGCAGAGGTCAGTGTGTACCTTTTTGTGCTTGTGTTCACTGAAGTATGAAAGAATAAGAACTTCCGTGGACTGTGGCCGTGCCGGAGGGAACGTGTGTTAGGCAATATACCCCCCTCGGATGCCATCAGGACTCCCAGCAGAGACTAATTGGCTATGCTAAATTGGAAGGAAAAGGGAGAAAATGCATTAAAAGTGCAGAATAAATAAGCATGATTATTAATTTTTTTTTGTACTATGTTGTTGTTATAATAATTGCTTTCAATCTCAGCATGACGTTTCTAGGTAGGTAGATAGGGGTAGGTAGGTATTATTTAGATATTATATATATATATGTTTTATTATTATTATTATTATTATTATCATTTATAAAAACATTACAAATTTAATAGCAATATTTTGCCTATATTTCCTAGACTAGGGTGTTCCTGCATCCAGTGTTTCCCCATGGAACCAGATCTGATACAACCCTGCCCAGAATAAAGGGATTAATAAAAGCTAAATGAAATTAAAATAATAACAGTAATACTACTTATACTACTTATACTACTAATATAATAATATAAAAATCTTATTTTACTACTACTACTTCCACTACTACTACAACTATACTATAAATAATAATAATAATTAATAATAATAATGTACTACTACTACTTTCACTACTACTACTGTACTATAATAATAATAATAATATAAAAATACTATTTAACTACTACTTCTACTACTATTATTAATACTACTACTACTACTACTAATAATAATAATAAAATAATAATAATAATAATATTTAACTATTAGTACTACACTATAATAATAATAATAATATAAAAATACTATTTTACTACTACTTCTACTACTATTATTAATACTATTAATACTACTACTACTACTACTACTAATAATAATAATGATAATATTTTACTACTACTACCATAATAATAATAATAATAATAATAATAATAATAATAATAATATTTTACTATTACTACTATACTATACTATAAGAATAATAATAATAATAATAATTGAAAATAATATTTTACTACTACTACTACTGCTACCACTACTACTAATACTACTACAACTTCTACAGCAACTATTACTACTACTACTACTACTACTTCTACAGCTCCTCTTCCTACTAATACACTACTACTACTAATAATAATAATACTTTGACTGTCTTTATATCCATGTAAAAAAAAAAAAAAAATCTATGCACATTACCAATGTTTCGTTTAAACAGCAGGGGTGGATGTGATCATCGTTCAAATGGCCAATCAGTCTTAAAGCACGAGACACTTTGAATTAGCAGAGCATGTGTTCTTCAATGATCCATAAAATGTTTATTTGGTTTCTGGCTTTCATTTGGCGAAAGGCAAAAAAACAGAATTAAATCCGCAAATACAAACACATGCTGTGGTATTACATAGTACATACAAAATATAGACAAAGTATAGGCTGGAATGCTCAGAATGAATACAATCCATATAAACTAGCACAGCACATATGGATCTAGTATTACAGAGACATATTCTGAACCATCTGTGAACCCAATACCTGAAACAGACCTGCATCTTCATTACAGTACAATGTGAATGACACCCTCTTTCACAGTGCTGCCTTTATTAGGTTACCCTACAACATACCCCCATTTCCACTCAAATTCCTTTATCTTATCCCCTCTTTCCCATCCATCTACCATAACCCGATTTGCACACACACGCTTGTAATCCACACATCGTTACCTCCTTTTCTCAGAGAGAAAGAGATCGGCTCTCTAGACTGCCATTGTCTTTGTGATATTGTTGCCTTTATGCAACTTTGATTTGGGCCATTGTGAAAGAAAAGAAAAATGCACTGTTATTATGACCCACTTACAATAAAAATAGCATGACATGACAAATGCAAGACTTTGTGCAATTCAAGAGTCCATAGAAGTGCTTCAAATAACACTGGATACTGGATAGAAAGGATACTTCATAGTCTAATAATTCAGGTAAGCAGGGTCCTACTAAATTCACGGGAAAATGTGCTTAATTTCATGAACCTCATTTCACGGATTTGTACAGAAAAGTGCCACATTTCACGGCAGTCATTCAATTACACTCATTAATAATAAATGGAATAAATGGAAGCTACATTATACAGCACCTCCTACCTCAATAGCTGAATGTAAACTAGATCATTCAGTGCTTATCTAAAAGACAGAATTGGTTGGGAGTTTTCCAAACTCAGTTATCCAAGTAGTTTTAAGCTGCTTTAGACTTCAACATCTTGAACATTTTGACTAACCGATTGCTAACTGAATTGCCGTAGGATAGCTAGTGTAACAGACTTTTCTGTGGTGTAGTGTGCTGACAATGTTTGGTGCATTTTGTTCCTTTGGGGATTCTACAGTATAATTAATTAAAAATGTGCTTCTCTACACACGTGATCATCCCTCAATTACACTAGGACCGCCTCATAGTGCAGATTAACCAGTAAACATGAGACACTAGAATGCTATCGAATGCATAATTTAGAATTTTACAGCAAATTGCATATTACACAGGAAACGGTTCATTTCAGGGTCTGTGATGTGATTTTCACGGCCGTGAATTAGGTATGGCCTTATGCCAAGTTCACACTACACGACTTTCCAAGTCATCAGGTCGCTGTACAGTTCACACTACACAACTGGATCTCTTGTAATCGGGAGTCTTTCAAGTCGGTGTGGCTTTCACACTACACGACTGATCGGCGATGGGGGTTTCACACTACACCATCTATCACCAACTGGAATCACAGACGAGCTTCTCTGAAGTGGCAAGGGGTTTAATGATACCACGTCCAAAAATGCATGTCAACAATAAGCGAGTGATCAAAGTTGTTTGTGCGCTGATGTGCAGCGTAAAAGCAAGTGGAAAAAATAAATGAATCGGAGTGGATTTGGCTACACGGCCAGCAAGGATCGTCTGTTCTGTAGTGAGTTGGAGGTAAATACATTTTTTTTTTTGCAATGCAGTGTTGGTATTATGGATTGCCGTGGACGATAAGATCACAAATACTGTAAAACTTGAGTGTATGCTGATGTATTCTGATATAAACTATATTATGTCCCTGTCCCACCTTTTTACAAGTCCTCCCCCGCGTTTCCAAACCCCGTATCTTGCATTATAATTGGCTGTACTTCGACACCGCACTCACTGCCAGTCAGCCAAGTATATCTAGATATTTAACATGCTAGATATCTCTCTTCAGTCGCCGAGCGCTCGGGGAGTGCTAGGTGAGCCGCTCGGATCGAGTTGTTGAACAGTACACACATAGTGATTGAGAGCTGAGTTTCGATCACCGAGCGAACACTGAGTTGCGTCCGAGCTGGCAAATCTAGCACCGACCAGTCGGCGAGCGAAAATCATGGCAAAATCGTGTAGTGTGAACTAGGCATTACTGGTAAGCAAACAATGTAAAGTAGTCAAGGGGGGCTTGAGTGACACAGCATTACTACGCTAACTCCCCAGCACAGAGAGTTTGGGCACTATGTGAAAACACTAGGCACCTAAAACACACATTTGGACGTGTCTCATGCACAACCTCGCACTTCCTTACCCTAACCTTAACCCTAACCCAAGCCCACACTCATACAAATTACAAAAAGCATAGCATGTTTCTTTGTTTTAGCAAAGCTCTCTGTATGAATCTGCCACTGTATGGTGGAAAGAAGTGTTTGTCATAAGAAGCATGTTCCAGCCTGCAGGACTTCTCAGCCAGTATGGGTGTCACACATGAGATGAAACAGGTGACTGCAAGGTTTTGAAATTAGAGAACACAGAAAGAGAATAAACAGTTTCACTTCATGCCACCTGAACAGCTTCAGTGCACCCTGGTATAGATTGGAAAAGTTTTTGGAACTGTATTGGAGTTAGGAACACAATTTCTACAGTGTTATAGAGAATGCACTGCTCTCAAACACCAGTACTGTAGGTGTTTAATTGGGTGAGATCTGGTGAGCGTCAAAGCCAAAGCATGCACCATGTGACCAAAAATACAATATGTGGTTGCCTAAACATGAGCTTGTTGGGCATTCAATATTAAAACTAGGGTTGGCTCGATACCACTTTTTTATGTCCGATAGCGATACTGCAAATTGAGTATCTGCTGATACCAATCCGATACGCCATTTCTCCTCTCAAATAACTAAGCAGTAATACTACATGTCTCAATGCACCAAACTAGCTATCTAAATAACAATGCTCAGACTGTGAAACAAATATTCTAAAGGAGTAAATACAGAACATACAACATCACACTTATGCAAAACTGCTGTTTTTATTTTAATTTTTACACACAGAACATTTAGCAGCATTTATGGCTTGTTTAACAACAGTGTCCACAATTGGAAGATGTGGATGTCAATCAAACGTGATGGACCAATTAGAATTGACACAGAGTTTAGATTTTCTGTTAAAGTTCTGTCACATTGTTAGATTATTAAAAACCAAAGTGCGCTTATTACAAAACCCTGCTGGATTTTGAAGAGGACATCTGTGGCTAAACGTGAAACGGTGTAGTTTGTTTTATTTCATAACACTAATGGATTCACTGTTGAGGATGTGAGATATCTCCAAGCCGGGACAAGATAGGTTTTCTTTATCTCAGGTGAGCGATTTATCATTTATAAAGTGATTTTATTGTGTTTAAACAGTGTTGTTAGATGTGGCAGTAGTAGATGATTTTTATTGTGTTTAAACAGTGTTTTTAGATGTGGCAGTAGTAGATGATTTTTTTTTATGCTAAAAGTTTAAGTAGATCAGTGTGTTTTAATTTCTAAATGGCTGTTGCGGATGAGTTGTAGATCAGTGGCACATGTTAATGATGTCATCAAGATGCACCTTGTTACAGCAGTTGCCAAGTGAGCTGGCAATAAACGGCACTCTGTTGGAACGTATCTTTGTGTGTTATTTGCTTTACACACAAACAATGGCCTTATTTACATATAGTGTTATTTACATTAAGTGTTATTTACATTAAGCAACAGTATCGGATCGGATTATGAATTTTTTTCCTTTCAATATCCGATCCAGTGATTTGGGCCAATATCGGACAGATACCGATACAGAGATCAGATCGGTGCCAGCCCTAATTAAAACCATAACAATTAATGAGGAGTTAGCCCCAACTTTATAAGGTTAGGCACCCATGTTAGATGAGAAAGCATGGCTCATGGTCGATGTTCCACTTCATACTAAAGCTCTTTATCAAGTGAAGCCTTAAGGCTCTGTTAAGCCAACTGGAGGTGCTCTACACCAACTTTATAAAACCCTCGCTTTATGGGTTATTGACTAATTATTAAAACCCTTGACTTTTATTTCACTGCAGACAGTATTAACCCAAGATATGTCATGTTTTGCCTGGAGGCATTTTATTTGTCAATATTAATTCTATTTCTCTTTTTTACACAGTTGGGATGGGGGCAATTTGTCATTAGGGAGCAACAATGGGTAGAGGATCACCAGTTTATTAACAAATGTGTATAAAAATTATTGAAATGTTTAAAAACAATGGTTCACAAAAAAAAGATTGGAATTAATTTGCATATTCCGTCCTCTACGATGCATATCATTAAACGATTCAAGGAATCTGGAAAAATTTCAGTGCATAAGGGGCAAGGTTGCAAGCCTAAGCTGAACACCTGTGATCTCTGATTTATTTATAGCCGGTACAACTAAAGTTTGAGGGATTACTTTGGCAAACCTTTGTCAAGCACTACAATACAGAGCTACATTCATAAATGCTACTTCATACTTTAGTGTGCAAAAAAAGAAGCTACAGCGGAGGAAATAAGTATTGAACACATTAACATTTTTCTCAGGAAATATATTTCTGATGGGGTTATTGACATGAAATTTTCACCGGATGTCGGTAACAACCCAAATATTTCACACATACAAAGAAATCATAACAAATAAATCCATAAATTAAGTTATGTTTAATAAAGTGGAATGACACAGGGAAAAAGTATTGAACACATGAAGAAAAGGAGGTGCAAAAAGGGATGGAAAGCCAAAACACCAGCTGAAATCTGTCCTTATTTACAGTGCCTTGCAAAAGTATTCAGCCCCCTTGAACTTTTCAACCTTTTGCCACATTTCAGGCTTCAAACATAACGATATGAAATTGTAATTTTTTGTGAAGAATCAACAACAAGTGGGACACAATCGTGAAGTGGAACGAAATTTATTGGATATTTTAAACTTTTTTTAGAAATAAAAAACTAAAAAGTGGGGCGTGCAATATTATTCAGCCCCTTTACTTTCAGTGCAGCAAACTCACTCCAGAAGTTCAGTGAGGATCTCTGAATGATCCAATGTTGACCTAAATGACTGATGGTGATAAATAGAATCCACCTGTGTGTAATCAAGTCTCCGTATAAATGCACCTGCTCTGTGACAGTCTCAGAGTTCTGTTTAAAGCGCAGAGAGCATCATGAAGACCAAGGAACACACCAGGCAGGTCCGAGATACTGTTGTGGAGAAGTTTAAAGCCGGATTTGGATACAAAAAGATTTCCCAAGCTTTAAACATCTCAAGGAGCACTGTGCAAGCGATCATATTGAAATGGAAGGAGTATCAGACCACTGCAAATCTACCAAGACCCGGCCGTCCCTCTAAACTTTCAGCTCAAACAAGGAGAAGACTGATCAGAGATGCAGCCAAGAGGCCCATGATCACTCTGAATGAACTGCAGAGATCTACAGCTGAGGTGGGAGACTCTGTCCATAGGACACAATCAGTCGTACACTGCACAAATCTGGCCTTTATGGAAGAGTGGCAAGAAGAAAGCCATTTCTCAAAGATATCTATAAAAAGTCACCTGGGAGACACACCAAACATGTGGAAGAAGGTGCTCTGGTCAGATGAAACCAAAATCGAACTTTTTGGCCACAATGCAAAACGTTATGTTTGGCGTAAAAGCAACACAGCTCATCACCCTGAACACACCATCCCCACTGTCAAACATGGTGGTGGCAGCATCATGGTTTGGGCCTGCTTTTCTTCAGCAGGGACAGGGAAGATGGTTAAAATTGATGGGAAGATGGATGGAGCCAAATACAGGACCATTCTGGAAGAAAACCTGTTGCAGTCTGCAAAAGACCTGAGACTGGGACGGAGATTTATCTTCCAACAAGACAATGATCCAAAACATAAAGCAAAATCTACAATGGAATGGTTCACAAATAAACGTATCCAGGTGTTAGAATGGCCAAGTCAAAGTCCAGACCTGAATCCCATCGAGAATCTGTGGAAAGAGCTGAAAACTGCTGTTCACAAACGCTCTCCATCCAACCTCACTGAGCTCGAGCTGTTTTGCAAGGAAGAATGGGCAAAAATTTCAGTATCTCGATGTGCAAAACTGATAGAGACATACCCCAAGCGACTTGCAGCTGTAATCGCAGCAAAAGGTGGCGCTACAAAGTATTAACGCAAGGGGGCTGAATAATATTGCACGCCCCACTTTTCAGTTTTTTATTTCTAAAAAAAGTTTAAAATATCCAATAAATTTCGTTCCACTTCACGATTGTGTCGCACTTGTTGTTGATTCTTCACAAAAAATTACAATTTCATATCGTTATGTTTGAAGCCTGAAATGTGGCAAAAGGTTGAAAAGTTTAAGGGGGCTGAATACTTTTGCAAGGCACTGTAGAAAGCAATCCTGCCCCTATCAGTGCAAATTAATATTAGCTGGTTTAGTCCTAATTGTTGGCCTATATAAACATTTTTATCACCAAGTTGTCACACAAGAAGCATCTTGTGATGGGTAAAAGCAAAGAGCTCTCTCAAGACCTTCGCAATCTTATTGTTGCAAAACATACTGATGGTATTGGTTACAGACATATTCCAGTAAGCACCACTGGAACCATTACTCAGAAGCAGAAAGAACATAATTGTACCATAAACCATGACCAGGTGCTCCTTGCAATATTTCTGACAGAGGAGTTAAAAGAATAATCAGAAGAGTTGTCCAAGAGCCAAGGACCACTTGCGGAGAGCTTCAGAAAGACCTGGAATTAGCAGATACTCTTGTTACAAGGAAACAATGAGTAATGCACTTAACCACCATGGCCTCTATGCATGCTCACCGTGCAAGACTCCATTGCTGTAGAAAAAGCTTGTTTAAAGTTTGCTGCACAACATGTGGGCAAGCCTATAAAATACTGGGAGAATATAGTCTGGTCAAATAAGACCAAATTTAAACTCTTTGGGTGTCATAGCACACACCATGTTTGGAAGGGAAATAGAACTGCACATCACCCCAAAAACACCATACCAACAGTGAAGTTTGGAGGTGGGAAGATCATGGTAAGGGGCTGTTTCTCAGCATACGGTACTGGCAGACTTCATTTAATTGAAGAAAGGATGAATGGAGAAATGTACCGAGACATTCCTGATAAGAATCTGGTGCCATCTACCAGGATGCTGAAGATGAAACAAGGATGGACATTTCAACTAGACAATGGTCCCAAACACACAGCCAGGGAAACTCTTAAATGGTTTCAGAGAAAAAAAATAAAGCTGCTAGAATGTCCCACAGAGCTCACAGAAGAGGCCGCCTGAACCTTCAAGATTTGTCTGGAAGAATGGGCCAAAAATACACCTGAAGAATACATGCAACTAGCTTCTCCATACAGAAGGCGTCTTAAAGCTGTCATTACCAACAAAGGCTTTTTCTGTGTATGAAAAGAAATTTCAGTAAGTGTGTTCAATACTTTTTCCCTGTGTCATTCCACTTTATTAAATATAACTTAATTTATGGATTTCTTTATATGTGTTGATTATTTGGGTTGTTACCGACATCCGGTGAAAATTTCATGTCAATAACCCCATCAGAAATATATTTACTGAGAAAAATTTTAATGTGTTCAATACTTATTTCCCTCGCTGTATATGTAAACCATGTCCAGAAGCAACGTCGAGTTATGTGGGCTCAGAGGCATCTGGGATGGACCATCACACTGTAAACGTAAATTGTGGTCAGATGAATCAGCATTCCAGGTCTTTTTTGGAAGAAATGGATGCCGTGTGCTCCGGACCAAGGACGTGTCCAAGGATGAATAGGACTATCCAGACCATTATTAGCAAGTCCAATAGTCAGGGTCTGTCATAGTATGGAGTTGTTGTAGTGCCCTTGGCAAAGGTAATTTACACTTCTGTGATGGCAGCATTAATGCAGAAAAGTACATTGAGATCTTAGAGCAACATGTGCTGCCTTCAAGACGTCCATGCATTTTTAACAAGACAATGCAAAACCACATGCTGCACACATTACAAAGGAATGGCTGCGGAAGAAGAAGGTACGGGTACTGGCCTGTCTGCAGTCCTGACCTGTTCCCAAAAGAGAATTTATGGAGAATTTTGAAATGAAAAATGCAACAACGACGACCCCATACTGTAGCACATCTTAAGACATGTTCGCAGGAAGAACGGGACAAAATAAAAGCTGAAACACTAAATCACTTGGTATCCTCTGTGTCTTCTGATTTGAGATTAATTTGAAATTAGAGCAACAAAATAAAGGTTAATGTACAAAAGAACTCAATAACATTTCAGTAACAGTTGCATATAGGGTGGCCAGACGTCCGGTTTTAGGTCGGACAATCCGGCTTTTCAGCTGCCTCCATCCATGTAACGCTAGGACGGACTCCTTTTGGAGTGAACTGGTTTCATTTTTGATCAATATTATCTGTCATTGGCTCAGGTATATGTCAAAACAAATGCTTTGTATTTCATTGGTTTAACAGCCTCATTTGACTGCTTATAGTGCTACCACTGGCCAATCGCAGAAGGTCCGCCCTCTAAATGCTAGTCTGTGATTGGGTGGTTGAATTTCGCCCACCCGCTCTGTTCTGTAAACATCTCTACCTGAGTCAATTAGTCAGTTCTCATGCTCAGGAATGCTGTGAAAATGCCAAAAAGTTAATTTTTGGAGGCAGTAAGGAACAGACTTAAATATGAAAAGTAGACACAACATTTAGTGAGTAAAACAGTAATTTGTTATAGAATTCTTGCTTGCTTGCAAAAACTCTGTTATATGGGTTATGGTTTCATTCTGTGTGTTGCAAAAGGTTACTCCTTTTGGGTGTAATGTCCTCCTTTTTGGGGTGTAATGTCCTCCTTTTTGTGACTATGAATATGGCCACCCTAGTTGCATATGAATGTTAACACCTCAGTGATTATATTAACAATTTGTTCAAATGTAAACCAGAGACCAGAGAATTAATCCTTTAAGTCATCAGAGAAAGAGGATAGTGTGTTTGTATAAACACCCTGATAAAAGACGTGTGTGTGTGCAATCGCTACAATTCAGTGTTTAATCAGCCATTTAATCAAACTTCAAGGTCAAATACACACACAACACATCGGGCAGAGAAAAGAAAAACAGACAGCTCTTCTGTACAGAATCTAAACCTTCAATATACAAAATACTCTGACTTGTCTGTAGTCTATGTGTGTACAGTTGACTCTACATACAATAAAATGCAGAGGAACCTCAATTTAACAGACCTCCATTTAATGGATTTCGAATGTAACAGACAAAATCTGGAAAGCTGAATGTCCGGTCCGATTGTTTAAAATTCCCGCGAGTAGTGTACCAGGACCAGAAGTTCAGTAATTGTTTGTTAACCATCACACATCTCTGTGTTTACATGAGTGAGAGGCTTTGTTTTGCCGGGAGGCTTGCTTTGTTCTCGACTTTTTCTCTGTGTTTTATGCTAAATTTTTGCAAGTGCTAGTGCTTAGTTTTTTTTTTTTTTAAACTTCGCTGTTTCAGACTCTTGCCTCACAGCAAGAAGGTCCTGGGTTCGATCCCCAGGTGGGGCGGTACGGGTCCTTTCTGTGCGGACTTTGCATGTTTACCCCGTGTCTGCGTGGGTTTACTCCGGGTGCTCCGGTTTCCTCTCAAAGTCCAGAAACATGTGGCCAGGTTAATTGGAGAACCTGAATTGCCCTATGGGTGAATGGGTGTGTATGTGTGTCTGCCCTGCAATGGACTGGCATTTCTGGGTGTTTCTGGGTGTTTCTGTGTGCTTGCGCCAATTGAAAAGCTGGGACAGGCTCTAGCATAACTATCAAGAGCACTAACTAACTTCACCACGAATGGACAGATTTGGCTACTTGGATCAATTATTAACAGCAAAGCATCCAGCAGTCAGGAAATATGGCACTGACTGGCCCTCGGCAGAACAAAAATAAAAGAACTTTCTATTTAAAAAAACCTCCAAAACTCCAAAGAAAGATCAGAGTTTTCCAGACTATCGTCTTTTATGTGGTACTTTATGGATGGATGTAAGAGCTGGACAGTAAAAAAAAGATGGAGTGAAAGAATGTCATTGCAGTTGAACTTTGGTGCTGGTGAGAACTTTTAAAAGCTTCTTTGGTTGGCCAAGAAGACAAAAAAAGGATCATTGACCAAATCAGATCTAACCTCTTCATCCAAGCCCAGATAATCAAAGCTCTGTTATTTTGGGCACATTACAAGAAGAATCAATACATAAGAAAAGAAAGCTTATGTTAGGCATCCTGATACTTCTTTGACCCAGCAGCTTTTCATAAAATCCAAGATAAAATGACTAAAAAAGCAATCCGGTGTTTAACAGCCTTTCAATATAATGCACATCAAGCTTCTTGATATTAATAATTATATTTATACAGCTTTATTGAATTAAAAACATCTTTTTGAAGATTATAAAGTATAATTAATGTTACAGATACTATGAAGACAAGACATCAGGGCAGCAGGAAAGACCACTAACTTCACCACGGATGGGGAAGATGTGGAAGTCGTGAACAGATTTTGGCTACTTGGATCAATTTTCGACAGCAAAGCATCCAGCAGTCAGATAATATGACACAGACTGACCCATGGAAGAACAAGAATAAAAGAACTTCCATTCCAAAAGGATTGTTTCTCCAAAGAAAGATCAGAGTTTTTCAGACTATGGTCTTTTCTGTGGTTCTTTGTGGATGTAAAAGCTGGACAATAAAAAAGATGGACAGAAAGAATATCAATGTGGCTGACCTTTAGTGCTCGTGAGGACTTAAAGAAGACATCCTTGACCAAATCAGATCTAACCTCTTACTCCAAGCCCATATAACCAAATTGAAGCTCTGTTATTTTAGACACATGATGAGAAGAACTAATACATAAGAACAGAAAGCTTTTGTTAGGCATCCAGATACTTTTTTGACCCAGCAGCTTTTCATAAAACCAAGATAAAATGACTAAAACAGTAATCTGATGTTTAACAACCTTTCAATATCATGGACATCAAGCTTCTTGATATTGATAATTATATTTATATAGCTTTATTGGTTAAAGAACATCTTTTCAAAGAATATAAAGATTATAAAGTATAATTAATTTTATGGATAAGATGAAAACAATAAGTCAGGGCAGCAGGAAAGACCACTAACTTGGCTACTTGGTTCAATTATCAACAGCAACGCATCCAGCAGTCAGGAAATACAGCATTGACTGGCCCTCGGCAGAACAAGAATAAAGCAACTTGAAAAGAGTTCTATTTAAAAAACATTGTTTCTCCAAAGAAAGATCAGAGTTTATCAGACTATGGTCTTTTCTGTGGTTCTTTGTGGATGTAAAAGTTGGACAGTAAAAAAAGATGGACAGAAAGAATATCAATGCAGTTGAACTTGGTTGGTGCTGGTAAAGACTTAAAAGCTCATTTGGACTGCCAAAAGCTCCTTTGGACTGGACAAACAAATGGATCTTTGACCAAATCAGATCTAACCTTTTACTCCAAGCCCAGACAACCAAATTAAAGCTTTGTTATTTTGGGCACATTATAAGAAGAACTAATACATTTCAAAAGAAAGCTTATGTTAGGCGTCCAGATACTTTTAGACCCAGCAGCTTTTCATAAAACCCAGATAAAATGACTAAAAAAGCAATCCGGTGTTTAACAACTTTTCAATATAATGCACATCAAGCTTCTTAATATTGATAATGATATTTATACAGCTTTTAAAATGTGGAAAATGTGAAAGTCGTGGACATATTTTGGCTATTTGGATCAATTATGAACAGCAAAGTATCCAGCAGTCAGGAAATATGGCACAGACTGGCAAAGAAAGATCAGAGTTTTCCAGACTATAGTCTTTTATGTGGTCCTTAATGGATGGATGTAAGAGCTGGACAGAAAGAATGGCATTGCAGTTGAACTTTGTTGCTGGTGAGGACTTTTAAAGAAGACAAAAATTGATATTTGACCAAATTAGATCTAACCTCTTACTTCAAGCCCATATAACCAAACTGAAGCTCTGTTATTTCGGACACATGATGAGAAGAACCAATACATGTTAGGCAACCAGATACCAGATACCTTTTTTGACCCAGCAGCTTTTCATAAAACCCAGATAAAATGACTAAAACAGCAATTCAGTGTTTAACAACCTTTCAGTTTTATGCACATCAAGCTTCTTCCAAAGCATTGAAGCAGAAAAAGGGTGGAATGAAGTCAAAACCAGTCAATCAATTTCAGACCAACTACTGGCAGCAGCAACAGCATCATTTCTAATGAAAATACACAATCTCATGGGTCAGTACTTTGGGTTCAAGCCACAACAAGCACAAACAGGCTCAGTACTGCACACCTGCCAAGATGTCAATATTGGAAATTGTGTCCTGGACCATCATAGACTTCCTTTAGGATCTATTTTTATTTCTGCAAGGCTCTTCAGACCCTCCGGTAATAAAGATTAGTCCCGTGTCTGAGGCTGTGGATAATGCGATGTAGCGTGACAGGCCTTTTACACACCCCGTTATTGAACCTTTCCTAACTAATTACGTTCTATGCGCGACAGGGTGACACGCACAATCAGCCTCATCTCGGCAGAGAAAATCGCTCGCCGAAGACGCTACGCCATAAAAGATTCCAATTCATTACTCGCTCCAGAGCAAGTGCAGCTGAGTGGTAAAAAACCTCCGGCGCTAACAATGCTGCAAATGGTATATGAGTAGATAATACTCTGTGGATTATAAACCGAAGACAGGGATTCATGTATTGGAGAGCTTAGGTGGGAAATCACTATTAGGACCATATAAATGCCCGAGTACTTCATATGTCTCCTCTACCAGCGACCCACGATTCAATGGTTCTTGGATCAAAGCTTTAGCTTAGTTATGTAATCACAGATGTGTGTAAAATCAATTACATGTTTCCATTTTTGTAGAAACTGCTTGGTTAAAGCCCTTTTCCTTCCTGTTCCAGCATGACTGGAACTGCACGGAACAAGGTCAATAAAGACATTCTCGTCCAACCGTAGGATCAGTGCCCTACCTCACAAATGCTCTTCAGACTAAATGGACATAAAATGCTACATACATGCTTCAAAATCTTGTGGAAAGCCGTCTCAGAAGAGTTGAGTTTATTATTATTATATATACACTGATCAGCCATAACATTAAAATCACCTCCTTGTTTCTACACACACTGTCCATGTTATCAGCTCCACTTACCATATAGAAGCACTTTGTCGTTCTACAATTACTGACTGTAGTCCATCTGTTACTCTGCATGCTTTGTTAGCCCCCTTTCATGCTGTTCTTCAATGGTCAGGACCCCCACAGGACCACTACAGAGCAGGTATTATTTGGGTGGTGGATCATTCTCAGCACTGCAGTGACACTGACATACATGTACAGGTGGTGGTGTGTTGGTGTGTGTTGTGTTGGTATGAGTAGATCAGACACAGCAGCGCTACTGGAGTTTTAAAAAACCTCACTGTCACTGCTGGACTAAGAGTAGTCCACCAACCAAAAATAGCACTACAGTGACAATGACATGGTGGTGGTGTGTTAGTGTGTGTTGTGCTGGTATGAGTGAACCAGACACAGCAGCACTGCTGGAGTTTTTAAATACCAAGAAACAAATGGACTACAGTCAGTAATTGTAGAACTTTAAAGTGCTTTTGTATGGTAAGTGGAGCTGCTTAAATAGAGGAGGTGGTTTTAAGTTATGGCTGATCAGTGTATATATTACCAAATTCATCTTCCGCTGCTGGA
The DNA here is from genome assembly GCF_030014385.1 of Trichomycterus rosablanca. Lineage (NCBI taxonomy): Eukaryota > Metazoa > Chordata > Actinopteri > Siluriformes > Trichomycteridae > Trichomycterus > Trichomycterus rosablanca. The sequence continues at coordinate 24,871,137 of NC_085999.1, forward strand.
GACTCCGGTCGTGTCCAAGGAGGGTGTATTCGCCTGCCTCACACTCCCTCTGATGCGTGCGTAGTACACGACCCCATCTTATTTGCCTACACGTTTGGGGAATTTGCACGTGAGGCCAGTTTTTAAATGACCAATTTTGTCTGCTGCAGGCACTGCCAAGTATGCCTGCTAAAGGGCACCCAGCTGACCGGTAGCAGAGCTGAGGTTCGAACTCGGGAGCTCAGAATCTTAGTGCTGGTGTGCTAGCAGAATATCCCTCTGCGCCATCTGGACGCCCGTACTAACTTTTAATGCCATTAGCAAAAAATGTTTTGGTTAAGCGTGTAGCCACTGCTGCTTTCACATCATCATCACATGAAAATCTTCTTCCCCTTAAAGCTTTTTTGAGCGGCCCAAAAAGGTGGAAATCAGATGGCACTAAATCTGTACTATAAGCATCTCTCAGTCTCTCAGACACGAGCAATTACTACTCCTCCCACCCTCACCATTACTAACCAAGATATAAAAGTGCAGAAACCTTTTAAAGATCCCTTGTATATATTAACGCACATGGGTTTGGAATAGGATGTCCAACATGGTGGAGGTCAGGTGTCCACATTCATTCAACTGTGTGTATAAACAAACAGTGATTCAGTTTCAGTTCTAGTATAATCACCAAAAAGCTGTATTGCATTATGGGCTGGACTGTTGCAACACAGATGCCTTATTGTAAGTATTTGCATCAGAAAGCAGTCGTGTGGAGTGTTTTGGTCTCACCAGCATGTGGGGACGTGGAGTTCCTAATAATTATGGTTTTGCTAATATGCAAAACCATGATTATTATTGTTTGTTTTCTTATTTTTGCTACAATTTAGTATTTCACAATACAAGCAGCAATCAGCAACAAGCTTAAACAACAAGCATAACCACTCTTACAGTTCTGGAAGATTTAAGCATGCCTGTAGAAATGTGCCAATGAATGTCATGGAGCTGGGTTTGAGCACAGGAGCACAGTCATGCTGGAACAAGTAAACGTCTTTCCCAATCCTTTGCCACAACATTAAAAGCAAGTGTTTTACCTGGAATTATTGACTCACCTGTTGTTTATACACCTGTTAAAGGTGTGTGGCTTAAATACATAAATCTGGAAATGCGTCCACATACTTTTGGCCACTTAGTATACTGTTGTTTTTTAAAGTATTATTTATTAATCAATGTTAACTTGTTCTGTTTTCTCAAACAGGGGTATTTAAACCTTTTACACACACACACACACACACACACACACACACACTCACTCACACACACACTCACACACACACACTCACACACACACACACACAGTCAGTCAACTACAACCATCCACAAAATGAAAAATGTCTACAACGATAAAACCTTTATCCCTGCACCAGTAAGCAGCGTGATCATTTCATTCACATCCCTTCATGATTTTACCTCATACCAAACCTTAAAGAAAATCAAATCATAAATTGTCTGATTTTTAATAAATGCTTCTTCGTCTGTGCTTGGATTCCAAAGCCATGTGTGCTTAAGGCTTTATAAAAAATTCCCCCAACTATTTTAAACCTAGATGTCAGTTCTGCCCAAGACTGTTTAAGAAACATATATATAATATATATATATATATATATATATATATATATATATATATATATATATATATATATATATTATATTTTGTTGCTGTCATTTGTAAAGCACTTTGTGAAAGTGCTGTATAAAGCTTATTGTTATTATTATTGTTGTTGTTGTTGTTAATATTATTAATGGTTATCTTGTTTATTATTATTATTATTATTGTTATTATTGTGATTATTATTATTATTATTATTATTATTATTATTATTATTATTACTATTATTATTATTATTATTAATGGTTACCTTGTTCATTATTATTATTATTATTATTATTATTATTATTATTATTATTATTATTATTATTATTATTATTATTATTATTGATGGTTACCTTGTTCATTATTATTATTAGTTATTATTATTATTAATGGTTACCTTGTTTGTCATCATCATTATTATTATTATCATTATTATTATTAATATTATTATTATTAATGGTTACCTTGTTCATTATTATTATTATTATTATTATTATTATTATTATTATTGATGGTTACCTTGTTCATTATTATTATTAGTTATTATTATTATTAATGGTTACCTTGTTCATCATCATCATTATTATTATTATCATTATTATTATTATTATTATTATTATTATTATTATTAGTAATGGTTACCTTGTTCATTGTTATTATTATTATTATTATTATTATTATTATTATTATTATTATTATTATTATTGATGGTTACCTTGTTCATTATTATTATTAGTTATTATTATTATTAATGGTTACCTTGTTCGTCATCATCATTATTATTATTATCATTATTATTATTATTATTATTATTATTATTATTATTATTAATGGTTACCTTGTTCATTATTATTATTATTATTATTATTATTATTATTATTATTGATGGTTACCTTGTTCATTATTATTATTAGTTATTATTATTATTAATGGTTACCTTGTTCATCATCATCATTATTATTATTATCATTATTATTATTATTAATGGTTACTTTGTTCATTATTATTATTATTATTATTATTATTATTGATGGTTATCATGTTCATTACATTTACATTTACGCTTTAATCCAAAGCGACTTACACACTGAGCGGAACACGATGAGCAATTGAGGGTTAAGGGCCTTGCTCAGGGACCCAACAGTGGCAACTTGGTGGTGGCGGTCTTGAACCGGCAACCTTCTGTTTACTAGTCCAGTACCTTAACCACTGAGCTATCACTGGCCCTTATTATTATTATTAATTATTATTATTATTATTATTATTATTATTATCACGAATTCAGCCCCTCTGTGCTCCCAGAGCATGTTTATTGTGTAGGTGTTACGCCCCTGTGTCTGTAAGCACATGGTAGACGAGGCTTTGTTCATGGTGTCAAGCTAACGCCTCCTCATTATGATTGTTCAGTAGCCAATGATCTACAGCTGCACCTCGTTTCAGGTAAAATGTTCATGGCATATAAGGGAGCAGCTGATGCTATTTTGGTTTGTTTGGTTGGGCATGACATTGTCTGGTTATCTTTTGCCTGTTCATTGGTATTTTGAGTATCTTATTTAGGACTTATCTTGTTTCTGGTTTCATATTGTCTAGTTCTTGTTTTGCTAGCTTTTGTGTTAGGGTGTACAGTTTAGCTTAGGTTAGTTAGTTTAGGGTCTTGTTTCATGTCATTAGATTAGCATTAGCATCAAGCTTAGCATAGGACATGTGTTACTCTCTCTTTCCTTGTGAATCCTTGTCTTTATTTTTTGTTATTATTAATCATCTTTAAAACATCTTTGCGTGTGTGTCCGCCCCCTCATGTAATGCCTCAGCCCAGTTGTTGCATTATTATTATGGCCCTTGGCAGAACATGAATAAAGAAACGTGAAAAAGTCCAGAGAAATATCAGAGTTCTCTAGACTACTGTTGTGGTTCTTTATAGATGAAAGAGCTGAACTATAAAAGAAAGATTATCAGTGCGGTTGAACTTTGGTGCTGGTGAAGACTTTTGAATGGCCAGAAAGACAAATAAATGGAGCCTTGACCAAATTAGATCTAATCTCTCATTTCAAGACCAGAACCCCTACAGTGCAAAAAACAGTAATGTTTGAAAGAACTGAAGGTAAAAGAGGAAGAGAACAGCCAGCAACAAGCTGAATTGATACAATTAGAGAAACAATAGAAGAGAACGGTGAACACCATCCATATGGTCACTAGAATCTGGAATTGACTTGACGCCACTTAATAACGGTAATACCCAATCAGTCAGAGGGGAACCGCCTTCAGAGGAGGCCTACAATATTCCAAAAATAATATAATTTGCATAATAATAAAAAAAGTGATCAGTTCTAATTTTATTTTCGTCTACTCCATTGGACAATCAATATTTAAACAAATACAAATCTATGCAAATCAATCCTTCATACCTGCCTACTGAATTTGTATCAGCTGTTCATTCTCAGCGGGCCAATATTTAATTTAACAAGGAACCAATTTTAAATGAAATTGTAAAACTGACCAATCACATCTTCCCTCTAATGGGCAGGCTTTGTTATCACTAACTGATATAACTGAGGGGTATAATATAGACTTGCTAATAGTGACAGTTTCTGTATGTACAGGAAATGCTTAAGTGTAACAAGTTTTAGTGTGGTGTAGTGACACACTGAGCGTTAGCTATGGCTGTTCTTATATTCAGTGAAGAAATATAAGGTAAGCAAAGACAATTACTATAATCCTCGGTTCTAAGAGTATAAGAGAACAGAATACAACGTGTGCAGTGTACTGTACACAAAGCTCATGTGATAAAGTGATTATTTGTAGGGAGGATTTGCATTTTGATTAAGAAATGAGCTGATTTACTCAGTGATAACCCACTCTGTGCTGTTAGCTGGTTGCATCTTTATTTTTGTATCTTACTGCACCTATGCAGTACTATAGGAAAGGACACCATTACAGCATTTTAAGGCCAAAGGGTGTGCAACAGAAAGATAGAAGTTCACCTTCTTGTGTGCTTGTTTTAAAAGCAGGTATGTTCAGAATCAGAATCACTTTATTTCGCCAGGTATGTTACACATACGAGGAATTTGCTTTGGTGATACACTCAATGATACACACAACAGTCCACATAGTAGTACACACAATACACATAATAGTACAGACAATTACACATGTATGACATGTAACATAGAACATATTTAACAGACCCGACAGCACACGGACTGTTAACCAGTATTTACCAACATTTGCCCAAGAGAGCAACTTTGGTTAAAAAGTGTTACAGCTCTGGGGAAAAAGCTGTTAGCGTGTCTGGATGTGTTTGTTTTTATTGTCCTGAGTCTTCTGCCAGATGGAAGAGTTTGAAAAAGGTGATGTCCAGGATGAGAGGGGTCTGCTGTAATTTTGCCGGCACGCTTTAGCACTCTGCTGTTATAAATGTCCTGAAGCGTTGGCAGACTACATCCAATGAGGATGTAGACATCCAATCCATCTACATCCATCTACATCCAATCCATCTACATCCAATCGCAGACTACATCCAACTACATCTTATGTTGAGGATAAAGTTATACTACAATATTATATATTGGCTTCACAAAAAAAAAAAAAGTAAATCTCCTGGTACATCAGCATCAGTTTGATATTAGTATACGATGGGGGCGGGGGTTCTGGGGTTTAATAGTCATTTATACACCGATTAGGCATACATTTATGACCACCTTCATATTATTGTGTTGGTCCCCCTTTTGCTGCCAAAACAGCCCTGCAACTGTGATGCACTGTGTATTCTGACACCTTTCTATCAGAACCAGCATTAACTTCTTCAGCAATTTGAGCTACAGTAACTTGTCTGTTGGATCGGACGACACGCACGGGCTTCTCTCCCCACAGGCATCAATGAGCCTTGACCCTATTGCCGGTTTACCACTGTTCCTTCCTTGGACCACTTGTGATAGATACTGACCACTGCAGACCGGGAACACCCCACAAGAGCTGCAGTTTTGGAGATGCTCCGACCCAGTCGTCTAGCCATCACAATTTGTTCCTTGTCAAACTCGCTCAAATTCTTACGCTTGCCCATTTTTTTCTGGTTCTAACACATCAACTTTAAGGATAAAATGTTCACTTGCTGCCTAATATATCCCACCCACTAACAGGTGTTATTCACTTCACCTGTCAGTGGTCATAATATTATGCTTAGTCGGTGTACAGTCAGTAATTTTGCTCAGATTGCTCAGATTGCTGTTTGCTTGGCGTTTGTTCGACAGGTATGTAAGTGCGAAAAACTCCATCACCAATCAATAACACCCCCCCCCCCCCCCCCCCCCCAAAAAAAAAAAATAAATAAATAAATAAATAAATAAATAAATAAATAATAATAATAAAATAAATAAATAAATACAGTGGTACCTTGAAACTTAACATCAGTTGGTTCTAGGAGTGGCGCTGAGTTTAAAAGGCATTGAGTTTCAAGGTATTTTTTCCCATAAGGATGTATGTGAAACCTGTTAATGTGTTCCATGGTCCTGTGGAACTGCATATATTTTAGGCTATATACACTGAAAATAACACAGATATAATATAAAAACACTGAAATATGAATTGAAAACAGTTAAAAAATCTACAATAAATACAATAAAACTTGCATGTTACCTTTACTTGTTTATTGTTTCCTTATACTTCTTAATCGTGGAGATGCTTGATCTTGGAATACTGTGATCCGTTCAGTAAGGGCGCATTCACATGAAAAGTGGCAGAATAGCTAAATTGCGCTGGCTGTAGCGGTGCTTTGTGCACATACAGCTTATGACTTATTGTACTAAATACAATATTGTAAGCGAGGAATATCATTAGTGGAGAGAACTTATGAGCAGTAATAATTGAGAGGTTTAGTGTTTCTATGTCATTCTTTTAATACATTAAGTCACTTAGAGCTTTTTAGACTCCCTCAGAGAAGCGGATTCTTACAATTTCTCATCACCCTGAGCTATAACACAAGTTTAAAAATGAAACAGGAGGAAAATCCAGCTAAACACAGATACATGTGGAGCTTTCAGAGAGGATTTTATGGTTATTCCACACAAATGCCGATTCGTCTCATATGCACACTTTAGAGTTACAAAGATTTTGAGTTTAGGGGATGTCGAGTTACAAGGTATTACTGCTGTACCTCACTTGCTGTACATAAGCTGGTTTTGATTCATGTCAATGCAAAGTCGGTTCTCCCAGGCTTAATGGAATAGACATTGCTGGGAATAGTCGCTAATCATCCGGGTTCATCTGATGAGACACAAATGGAGAGCAGATGGAAAACAGTCGAACATAACCGCAATTTCAGAGCCATATTTACATTACAAATATTTACAAGTCATGTTGGGTGAAAAACTAAGTGGCACAGACATACCAGAGTGCAATTTAATACCCAGCATCAACAGGCAGTACAGTTATACAAGAGTTATCGTGAAGCCATTAGCGTGATTAGACATCAGAGGGTAGGCATCTGAATAGGCCGGTCGGAAGTAATACATCATGAGTGCGCACTCATAAACGAGAAAGACAGAGGGAGAGAGAGCTGGAGATGGCTATTCGTGTGATCCTGAGTGCCCTACTCGAGAGCGGTACGACGGTGCCCGCTCTCACCCATGCCACTGAGAAGGTTGTTTCCAAGGGCAACTGAGTGCAGACAAGAGAGGTAGCGGGCACTCGAGCGTGCGTGAAGGGCCGTGGACTCGGACCAAACATCCATCTCAAAAGCAAAAAACACTCAGAGAGGTGACTCACTCACCTCAGACCGAGAGACACACTGAAACCCACAAGACTCACAAGACGCACAGGCGGTGTTGGACATTGTCCCGTCTTTACAACCTCAAATCTTTTGTTCTGTTCTCAGGACATCGCTTACGAATGGCTGAAGGGTGCAGATTTTGGGGATCTCAGTTCATTATATCTCAAACATGATCTCCAAAAAGCTGCTGTATATTTATCGTTACCTGTTAAGCGCCCTCTAACGAAGGACCAAATCTGTAGTACGGCTGCACATGTGTTGACCAGACATGTTTTTGTTCTACGCAAAATAAAAAAAAACTTTAGGTTTAGAATTACAACCACACAAAAAGTTGTGAGTCATTTTTGTACAACCCCTAATCAGAATCACATTCCAAAAAAAGTTGGGACGGGGGCAACTTAGGGCTAGTAATGAGGTAAAAAAACTAAAAAATGAGTGAATAATATCATTAAACGATTCAAGGAATCAGGAGGAATTTCAGTGCGTAAAGGCAAAGGGCGCAAGCTTAAGCTGAACACCCGTGATTCGATCCCTCAGACAGCACTGCATCAGACATTCTAAAAAACGGCTGGAGAAGGCTCAACTGTAAAGTTGTTTTGTTCTCTATAAAAATGCTGATGCTATTTGACAAGAAGAGGCAAATTGGCCAATAGCACCGTGTTGCCGTCTTGTTTTTAAAAGCACAGCATCATTTGCAGGCTTCAAATCAAGAATTACACCCAATGTAAATCCCTCCTTATTTTCCACATGAGTTCAGATGTTTCAGGCACATATATTGCTAACTCACTTATGCCTAGTTCACACTACACGACTTTTGCCATGATTTTCGCTTAATATAGGTTATATTAGAATATACCAGCACACACACAAGTTTTATAGTATTTCTGACCTTATCGTTCTCTACAAAACACCCACGCTGCATTGCAAAAAATAATTATTAACCTCCAACTCACTACAGAACAATTCATGCTGCTCGCGTAGCCAAATCCACACAGATTCATTTATTTTTCCTTATTGTTTTTACGCTGCACATCAGCGCACAAACTTTGATCACTCACTATTTGTTGACGTGCATTTTTGCACGTCACATCGCGCGTTTGTTTTCGTGACAAAACGTAGTTTGGGAGACCAGAGAAGCTCGCCTGCGATTCCAGTTGGTGATAGATCGTGTAGTGTGAAAGCCACACCGACTTGAAAGACTCCCGATTACAATAGATCCAGTCGTGTAGTGTGAACTTGGCATAAGCTGCACATGCTGCTGCTGAACTATAACATGTCTGCATAGACCGAGCTGTAATGCGCATGTGTGTACAAAGGCTGAGCTTGAAGAAGCATGTGTGTACAGAGGCTTTGAACAGCCTCTAGTATGTCTCTTAAATTCTGTTTACATTCTATAAAGTCTGACTCCAGTCATTGGGTGAACACATACTGTAGTATGTAGCACATGGCCCAACAAGTGTACACAAAATAAGACATTTCATAACATTTTCAAAATAATACCCTTTTACGTATTGCTGAATGAATAATTCAGATGTGTATGCTGTATCATTTGCTCTACTGATGCTGATCTCCACTTCTAATTGAGGAGAGTGATACTGACACACGCCGCCTCCGACACGTGTGCAGTAGCCGACTGCATCTTTGCAGATCAGCTTTTGTGTATTCCTCGACTCTGTGCAGGCGCCACCAACCAGCCAGCAGAGGTCATAACTGCATCAGTTATGAGGTCCCTATCCGGCTCCCCACCCTGTATAAACAACAAGCCAATCGTTGTTTATGTAGCCGCCAAGCCCAGCCAGATGGCAGAGCTGAGTTTCGAACCGACGAGTAAGAAATGTCAGCTCTGGTGTGCTAGCGTGTTTTACCACTGCACCACCTGAGCAGCTCACAACTCACTCACTCACATTCTTGACCGTTTATCCAATTAGGGTCGCACGCAGTGGCGTAGTACTGGAGCTTTTCAATGGGCGCAAGGCACACAGTAACACCCAGTAACACCCTGGACGGGGCGCCAGTCCATCGCAGGGCAGACACACATACACACACATTCACCTATAGGGCAATTCAATGTCTCCAATTCACCTCACTTGCATGTCTTTGGACTGGGGGAGGAAACCGAAGCACCCGGAGTAAACCCACGCAGACACAGGGGAACATGCAAACTCCACACAGAAAGAACCCGGACCGCCCCACCTGGAGATCGAACCCAGGACCTTCTTGCTGTGAGGCGACAGTGCTACCCACTTAGCCACCGTGCCGCCCCTCTTTCAAAAATAATACCCTTTTACATATCGCTGAACAAATAATCCAGATGTGTATGCTGTATCCTTTGAATTAATTGCAGTGAATTAGCCAGTTTGTTTTTCATCCGGCACTGTATGCTTGAAAGATTTTATTTATTGACGCCACCCACAACTGATAGTTTTAAATCCAACTTGAAGACCTATTTATTCTCACAGGCTTTTGGGTATTGACACAGTTTTATTTACATTAATATATTTAATGTGTTATCTGTCTTTTAATACTACTTTATGTCTTTGATTTATTTTATTATTGTTCTGATTTTATTTTACAGCGCCTTGGATGACACTTGATGTCTTCGAATATGCTTTATAAATAAACATGACTTGACTTGAATATACACCAATTAACCATAACATTAAAACCAATTCCTTGTTTCTACACTCACTGTCCATTTTATCAGCTCCACTTACCATATAGAAGCACTTTGTACTTCTACAATTACTGACTGTAGTCCATCTGTTTCTTTGCATGCTTTCATGCTGTTCTTTAATGGTCAGGACTGTCCCAGGACCACTACAGAGCAGGTATTATTTGGGTGGTGGATCATTCTCAGCACTGCAGTGACACTGACAATGGTGGTGGTGTGTTAGTGTGTGTTGTGCTGGTATGAGTGGATCAGACACAGCAATGCTGATGGAGTTTTTAAACACCTTACTGTCACTGCTGGACTGAGAATAGTCCACCAACCAAAAATATCCAACCAACAGCGCCCTGTGGGCAGCATTCTGTGACCACTGATGAAGGTCTAGAAAATGACCAACTCAAACAGCAGCAATAGATGAGCGATCGTCTCTGACTTTACATCTACAAGGTGGACCAACTAGGTAGAAGTGTCTAATAGAGTGGACAGTGAGTGGACACGGTATTTAAAAACTCCAGCAGCGCTGCTGTGTCTGATCCACTCATACCAGCACAACACACACTAACATACCACCACCATGGTAGTGTCACTGCAGTGCTGAGAAAAATCCACCACCTAAATAATACCTGCTCTGTAGTGGTCCTGATCATTGAAGAACAGCATGAAAGGGGGCTAGCAAAGCATGCAGAGAAACAGTCAGTAATTGTAGAACTACAAAGTCATAAGTGGAGCTGGTAAAATGGACAGTGAGTGTACAAACAAGGAGGAAGTTCAGATCATTCATAAATTTGCAGAAGTGTAAGAACAGCACAAACATCCAGAACATTCTATACTATTAGAAATGCTTCAGCACAAATGAGATGACAATTCGACGGGAGCTTCAAGGCTATCATGTAGGTGTAATCGGATTTAAATCACCAATCTGCTTTAATCTTTCGCAAATTTATCTGTATAGTTTGTAATTATTCGAAATACCCTAGTGCATGTCATCTGTCCCCTCCCATTAGAGTTGGTTTGATGTCCTGCTGCATTATGCTAATGAGATTTTAAATCCCTGATGTACTAAAATGCCACAAAAATGGAGAAAACCCCCCCATCAATTTCCACTTTTAATACAATGTTAACCTGTCTGGTCCCTCTGGAGCCACCCCATCTCCACCCTTCTGCCTTGCTACACCTCTAAAAATAAACTGCAGAAAGAGGAATGTGAAGAGCTGGGAGGAGAGGGTCACCTCCAGCCACCTTAACACCTCCAGACACACACAGTTCCTGTCAGCCCATGGGAAGGAGCGCTGTCAGCTTAGGAAGAAGAGTAATTAATTACTCTATCTGGTAATTAAATGTTTGATTGGGTAAACAATGCATTATAAAAAAAACAAAAAAAACACTCATGTCCTAAAGCAACCTCAGACCTGGTTCCTGTGGTGCACACATTGTTCCCTACACAAAAGAACAATAAACAGAACAATGCACAGAACACCACAGACACCACCGGCACTTTGCGTTCGGCTTCAGAAACCCAATACATTTATTTATGCATTCTCCTTGACATGATTACAGAAACGCAAGATCCTCCAGTTTATTAGGCATGTCTAACTTACTTCTAGCTAGTTTACACTGTGTAATCAAAAGTATATGGACACCTTATTATAAGCTTTTTGGATTCCCCGTTTTAAAACTATGGGCATGGCCGCTTAGCTAGCGCAACGGTAAAAGCACATGTTGGAGGCAGAGCTGGGATCTCGAATACATCGTATCGAATCTCAGCTCTGCCTGCCGGCTGAGGTTGAGCGGCCACATGAACAACGATTGGCCTGTTGTTCAGATATGGGTGGGACTAAGCCGGATGGTGTCTCTTTCCCATGACTGCACAGAGATGAGAAAAGAGGTGCTCTCAGGGTGTGTCTCTCTGTACACAACGCTGAGCTGCACTGCACTCATTAAAGTGTAAGTGATCAGATGCATACGGCATGCTGCCCACGTGTTGGAGGGGGCGTGGGTTAACTTCGTTCTCCTCAATCAGAGCAGGGATCGGCATTGGTGGAGAGGGAGCATGACGCAATCGGGCAATTGGATGTGCTAAAAGGGAGAAAAAGAGGAGAAAATGCATTTAGATTTGTTATGGTAATGTAGTGTAGACCAGGGTTTAACATGTTTATTTAGAATTGTTATGGTAATGTAGTGTAGACCAGTGATAGGTGTGGATCCCTAAAATGGATTGATGCTCTGCCTATTGTGTATTTCTGCCTTGTTCTTAGTGTTTTAAGAACAGGCTTTGGTCCCACTGTAATGTGGAACTGTTTGTACTTTGTACTCTGAGGTCCTAAGTCCTGGGGTTCAACCCTTACTCCTAGTCAGGCTGACATGGTGGCTCAGTGGGTAGCACTGTCACCAAACAGCAAGAAGGTCCTTGGTATGATTTCCAGGTGGAGCGGACACAGTATTTAAAAACTCCAGCAGCGCTGCTTTGTCTGATCCACTCATACCAGCACAACACACACTAACACACCACCACCATGTCAGTGTCACTGCAGTGCTGAGAATGATTCAAAATAATTCACTGTGTCCTAAGGTCTCTGAGGTCCTAAGGTCGGGGGTTTAACCCTTACTCCTAGTCAGGCTGGCATGGTGGCTCAGTGGGTAGCACTGTTGCCTCACAGCAGGAAAGTCCTGTGTTTTATTCCCATGTGAAGCGGTCTGGGTCCTTTCTGCGTGGGTTTCCTCCGGAAGCTCTGGTTTCCTCCCACAGTCCAACGACATGCAAGTGAGGTGAACTGGAGATACAAAATTGTTCATGACTGTGTTAGACATTAAACTTGTGAACTGATGAACCTTGTGTAACCAGTAACTACCTGTTCTGTCATGAATTTAACCAAAGTGTGTAAAACTTGACGTTAAAATCCTAATAAATAAAAAAATAAATACTCTTTGTCACAGCTAAATGGCTAACTGAACCACATTTCTGGTCTTTTCAGGTCTGACCACACTCACTTTTCTAAGTGGCATAAATGAAGAGTTTTTGCTGACTGGACCTATACACATTTATGCCATATAGACTGAGTGAATGACAGAAACTGGAACATTTGTTCAGAGTAGTTCTAGCAAACTTTTAGAAATGTTAGATTAGACAGAAGATCAGAGTTAAGTGCAGGTTGAGTCATTATTGAAGTGCAACTAGACACATTCATCCTGTGCTTTCTCCCTCACTTCAGTACATACACCAATCAGCCATAACATTAAAACCACCTCCTTGTTTCTACACACACTGTTCATTTTATCAGCTCCACTTACCATATAGAAGCTCTATAGTTCTACAATTACTGGCTGTAGTCCATCTGTTTCTCTGCATGTTTTGTTAGCCCCCTTTCATGCTGTTCTTCAATGGTCAGGACACCCACAGGACCACTACAGAGCAGGTATTATTTAGGTGGTGGTGTGTTAGTGTGTGTTGTGTTGGTATGAGTGGATAAGACACAGCAGCGCTGATAGAGTTTTTAGACACCTCACTGTCACTGCTGGACTGAAAATAGTCCACCAACCAAAAAAACATCCAGCCAACAGCACCCCGTGGGCAGCGTCCTGTGACCACTGATGAAGGTCTAGAAGATGACCAACTCAAACAGCAGCAAGATTAGCGATTGTCTCTGACTTTACATCTACAAGGTGGACCAACTAGGTAGGAGTGTCTAATAGAGTGGACAGCAAGTGGACACGGTATTTGAAAAACTCCAGAAGCACTCATACCAGCACAACACACACTAACACACCACCACCATGTCATTGTCACTGCAGTGCTGAGAATGAGGGCGTATGGTCACCCTATTTATAACAAAATAAATCACTGTGTGTAGATACCTGTTGGCATTTCTATATCTATTTACAGACCACAGAGGAATAAAAACATGACTATATAAGAGTATATAAGAAGTTTGAAGAAGCATATACAGAGAAGCATATACAGAGAAGCATATACAGAGAAGCATATACAGAGTATTGCAACATTGACTACAGTAAGCTGAATGTTTAACAAAGCACGTGTTGGACAGTAATGACACCAGCAGCAGAGCAGATCTCTAAAGCAGAATCAAGCTTTTAGCTTAAAGCGATGTAAAGCTGTGCTAACCTTAGCCATCAAGGTTTCTATTATGTCACAGCTAGCTCACAGCCAAGGTCTCAGACAGTCTAACAAAAAAGGCTGGAAAAGGCTCGACTTGCTATTCATGCTAGTGATTTCTTCACTGGAATGAACCATCAAGTTCTTTCTTTTTTCTTCTTCAGAGATGCTGATGCTGTTTGACATGGAGAGGCAAATAAGCCATTAGCACTGTGTTGCTGTCTTGTTTTTGCAAGCAGAGGAATAAAAACATAAGTATATAAAAGGGTTTAAAAAGCTTTATCTTCATTACATAGACAGGGTATTGCAACATTGGCTACAGTGAGCTAAATGTTTAACAAAGCATGAGCTGTGGTTTCCAGCCTTAGGGTTGGGAACCTACAAAAGGTTGCTCAGATATAGACATGATTATAGAAAATACTGACCAGGAGTTCTAGGCAAATAAAACATAGATTATGTTTAAAAATAATAATATTTTTTATTAGGGCAGCATAGTGGCCCGGTGGGTAGCACTGTTGCCTCACAGCAAAATGGTCCTGGGTTCAATTACCAGGTAGAGAAATCTGGGTCCTTCCTGTGAGGAGTTTGCATGTTCTCACTGTGTCCATGTGGGTTTCCTTTGGGAGTGTGTGTGTGTGTGTGTGTGTGTTTGTGTATAGGTATTAATGTGTTTGTGTGTCTTCTCTGCGATGGACTGGCACCCTGTTCAAGATGTTTCTGTGTGCTTGCACTCATTGAGAGCTGGGACAGGTTCCAGCATCCTCCATGACCCTGATTAATATATATTACAGTCAGTAATTGTAGAACTGTTTATATATATATATATATAAAAACAGTTCTACAATTACTGACTGTAGTCCATCTGTTTCTCTACATATCTTTTTAGCCTGCTTTCACCCTGTTCTTAATCAGGACCACTACAGAGTAGGTATTATTTGGGTGGTAGATAATTCTCAGCACTGCAGTGACACTGACATGGTGGTGGTGTGTTAGTGTGTGTTGTGCTGGTATGAGTGGATAAGACACAGCAGCGCTGCTGGAGTTTTTAAACACCTAACTGTCACTGCTGGACTGAGAATAGTCCAGCAACCAAAAATATTCAGCCAACAGCGACCCATGGGCAGCGTCCTGTGATGACTGATGAAGGTCAGGAAGATGACCAACTCTAACAGCAGCAATAGATGAGCGATGGTCTCTGACTTTACATCTACAAGGTGGACCAACTAGGTAGGAGTGTCTAACAGAGTGGACAGTGAGTGGACATGGTATTTAAAAACTCCAGCTGTGTCTGATCCACTCATACCAGCACAACACACCACCACCATGTCAGTGTCACTGCAGTTCTGAGAATGATCCACCACTCAAATAATACCTGCTCTGTGGGGGTCCTGACCATTAAAGAACAGGATGAAAGCAGGTTAAAAAAGTATGTAGAGAAACTGATGGACTACAGTCAGTAATTGTACAGTAGAACTACAAAATGCTTCTATATGGTAAGTGGAGCTGATAAAATGGACAGTGAGTATAGAAACAAGGTGTGTGTGTGTGTGTGTATATATACAGTATATATATACAGTGTATCACAAAAGTGAGTACACCCCTCACATTTCTGCAGATATTTAAGTATATCTTTTCATGGGACAACACTAACAAAATGACACTTTGACAAAATGAAAAGTAGTCTGTGTGCAGCTTATATAACAGTGTAAATTTATTCTTCCCTCAAAATAACTCAATATACAGCCATTAATGTCTAAACCACCGGCAACAAAAGTAAGTACACCCCTAAGAGACTACACCCCTAAATGTCCAAATTGAGCACTGCTTGTCATTTTCCCTCCAAAATGTCATGTGATTTGTTAGTGTTACTAGGTCTCAGGTGTGCATAGGGAGCAGGTGTGTAGTACAGCTCTCACACTCTCTCATACTGGTCACTGAAAGTTCCAACATGGCACCTCATGGCAAAGAACTCTCTGAGGATCTTAAAAGACGAATTGTTGCGCTACATGAAGATGGCCAAGGCTACAAGAAGATTGCCAACACCCTGAAACTGAGCTGCAGCACAGTGGCCAAGATCATCCAGCGTTTTAAAAGAGCAGGGTCAACTCAGAACAGACCTCGCGTTGGTCGTCCAAAGAAGCTGAGTGCACGTGCTCAGCGTCACATCCAACTGCTGTCTTTGAAAGATAGGCGCAGGAGTGCTGTCAGCATTGCTGCAGAGATTGAAAAGGTGGGAGGTCAGCCTGTCAGTGCTCAGACCATACGCCGCACACTACATCAAATTGGTCTGCATGGCTGTCACCCCAGAAGGAGGCCTCTTCTGAAGTCTCTACACAAGAAAGCCCGCAAACAGTTTGCTGAAGACATGTCAACAAAGGACATGGATTACTGGAACCATGTCCTATGGTCTGATGAGACCAAGATTAATTTGTTTGGTTCAGATGGTCTCAAGCATGTGTGGCGGCAATCATGTGAGGAGTACAAAGATAAGTGTGTCATGCCTACAGTCAAGCATGGTGGTGGGAATGCCATGGTCTGGGGCTGCATGAGTGCAGCAGGTGTTGGGGAGTTACATTTCATTGAGGGACACATGAACTCCAATATGTACTGTGAAATACTGAAGCAGAGCATGATCCCCTCCCTCCGGAAACTGGGTCGCAGGGCAGTGTTCCTGCATGATAATGACCCCAAACACACCTCTAAGACGACCACTGCTTTATTGAAGAGGCTGAGGGTAAAGGTGATGGACTGGCCAAGCATGTCTCCAGACCTAAACCCAATAGAACATCTTTGGGGCATCCTCAAGCGGAAGGTGGAGGAGCGCAAAGTCTCGAATATCCGCCAGCTCCGTGATGTCGTCATGGAGGAGTGGAAAAGCATTCCAGTGGCAACCTGTGAAGCTCTGGTAAACTCCATGCCCAGGAGAGTTAAGGCAGTTCTGGGAAATAATGGTGGCCACACAAAATATTGACACTTTAGGAACTTTCACTAAGGGGTGTACTCACTTTTGTTGCCGGTGGTTAAGACATTAATGGCTGTATATTGAGTTATTTTGAGGGAAGAATAAATTTACACTGTTATATAAGCTGCACACAGACTACTTTTCATTGTGTCAAAGTGTCATTTTGTCAGTGTTGTCCCATGAAAAGATATACTTAAATATCTGCAGAAATGTGAGGGGTGTACTCACTTTTGTGATACACTGTATATATACAGTGTATCACAAAAGTGAGTACACCCCTCACATTTCTGCAGATATTTAAGTATATCTTTTCATGGGACAACACTGACAAAATGACACTTTGACACAATGAAAAGTAGTCTGTGTGCAGCTTATATAACAGTGTAAATTTATTCTTCCCTCAAAATAACTCAATATACAGCCATTAATGTCTAAACCACCGGCAACAAAAGTGAGTACACCCCTTAGTGAAAGTTCCTGAAGTGTCAATATTTTGTGTGGCCACCATTATTTCCCAGAACTGCCTTAACTCTCCTGGGCATGGAGTTTACCAGAGCTTCAAAGGTTGCCACTGGAATGCTTTTCCACTCCTCCATGACGACATCACGGAGCTGGCGGATATTCGAGACTTTGCGCTCCTCCACCTTCCGCTTGAGGATGCCCCAAAGATGTTCTATTGGGTTTAGGTCTGGAGACATGCTTGGCCAGTCCATCACCTTTACCCTCAGCCTCTTCAATAAAGCAGTGGTCGTCTTAGAGGTGTGTTTGGGGTCATTATCATGCTGGAACACTGCCCTGCGACCCAGTTTCCGGAGGGAGGGGATCATGCTCTGCTTCAGTATTTCACAGTACATATTGGAGTTCATGTGTCCCTCAATGAAATGTAACTCCCCAACACCTGCTGCACTCATGCAGCCCCAGACCATGGCATTCACACCACCATGCTTGACTGTAGGCATGACACACTTATCTTTGTACTACTTACCTGATTGCCGCCACACATGCTTGAGACCATCTGAACCAAACAAATTAATCTTGGTCTCATCAGACCATAGGACATGTTTCCAGTAATCCATGTCCTTTGTTGACATGTCTTCAGCAAACTGTTTGCGGGCTTTCTTGTGTAGAGACTTCAGAAGAGGCTTCCTTCTGGGGTGACGGCCATGCAGACCAATTTGATGTAGTGTGCGGCGTATGGTCTGAGCACTGACAGGCTGACCCCCCACCTTTTCAATCTCTGCAGCAATGCTGACAGCACTCCTGCGCCTATCTTTCAAAGACAGCAGTTGGATGTGACGCTGAGCACGTGCACTCAGCTTCTTTGTACGACCGACGCGAGGTCTGTTCTGAGTGGACCCTGCTCTTTTAAAACGCTGGATGATCTTGGCCACTGTGCTGCAGCTCAGTTTCAGGGTGTTGGCAATCTTCTTGTAGCCTTGGCCATCTTCATGTAGTGCAACAATTCGTCTTTTAAGATCCTCAGAGAGTTCTTTGCCATGAGGTGCCATGTTGGAACTTTCAGTGACCTTAAATATCTGCAGAAATGTGAGGGGTGTACTCACTTTTGTGATACACTGTATATACAGTGTATCACAAAAGTGAGTACACCCCTCACATTTCTGCAGATATTTAAGTATATCTTTTCATGGGACAACACTGACAAAATGACACTTTGACACAATGAAAAGTAGTCTGTGTGCAGCTTATATAACAGTGTAAATTTATTCTTCCCTCAAAATAACTAAAAATACAGCCATTAATGTCTAAACCACCGGCAACAAAAGTGAGTACACCCCTAAGAGACTACACCCCTAAATGTCCAAATTGAGCACTGCTTGTCATTTTCCCTTCAAAATGTCATGTGATTTGTTAGTGTTACTAGGTCTCAGGTGTGCATAGGGAGCAGGTGTGTTCAATTTAGTAGTACAGCTCTCACACTCTCTCATACTGGTCACTGAAAGTTCCAACATGGCACCTCATGGCAAATAACTCTCTGAGGATCTTAAAAGACGAATTGTTGCGCTACATAAAGATGGCCAAGGCTACAAGAAGATTGCCAACACCCTGAAACTGAGCTGCAGCACAGTGGCCAAGATCACCCAGCGTTTTAAAAGAGCAGGGTCCACTCAGAACAGACCTCGCGTTGGTCGTCCAAAGAAGCTGAGTGCACGTGCTCAGCGTCACATCCAACTGCTGTCTTTGAAAGATAGCCGCAGGAGTGCTGTCAGCATTGCTGCAGAGATTGAAAAGGTGGGGGGTCAGCCTGTCAGTGCTCAGACCATACGCCGCACACTACATCAAATTGGTCTGCATGGCTGTCACCCCAGAAGGAAGCCTCTTCTGAAGTCTCTACACAAGAAAGCCCGCAAACAGTTTGCTGAAGACATGTCAACAAAGGACATGGATTACTGGAACCATGTCCTATGGTCTGATGAGACCAAGATTAATTTGTTTGGTTCAGATGGTCTCAAGCATGTGTGGCGGCAATCAGGTGAGGAGTACAAAGATAAGTGTGTCATGCCTACAGTCAAGCATGGTGGTGGGAATGCCATGGTCTGGGGCTGCATGAGTGCAGCAGGTGTTGGGGAGTTACATTTCATTGAGGGACACATGAACTCCAATATGTACTGTGAAATACTGAAGCAGAGCATGATCCCCTCCCTCCGGAAACTGGGTCGCAGGGCAGTGTT
This sequence comes from Trichomycterus rosablanca, assembly GCF_030014385.1. Lineage (NCBI taxonomy): Eukaryota > Metazoa > Chordata > Actinopteri > Siluriformes > Trichomycteridae > Trichomycterus > Trichomycterus rosablanca. Next base: position 24,890,950 of record NC_085999.1, read on the forward strand.
CCAGCATGATAATGACCCCAAACACACCTCTAAGACGACCACTGCTTTATTGAAGAGGCTGAGGGTAAAGGTGATGGACTGGCCAAGCATGTCTCCAGACCTAAACCCAATAGAACATCTTTGGGGCATCCTCAAGCGGAAGGTGGAGGAGCGCAAAGTCTCGAATATCCGCCAGCTCCGTGATGACGTCATGGAGGAGTGGAAAAGCATTCCAGTGGCAACCTGTGAAGCTCTGGTAAACTCCATGCCCAGGAGAGTTAAGGCAGTTCTGGGAAATAATGGTGGCCACACAAAATATTGACACTTCAGGAACTTTCACTAAGGGGTGTACTCACTTTTGTTGCCGGTGGTTTAGACATTAATGGCTGTATATTGAGTTATTTTGAGGGAAGAATAAATTTACACTGTTATATAAGCTGCACACAGACTACTTTTCATTGTGTCAAAGTGTCATTTTGTCAGTGTTGTCCCATGAAAAGATATACTTAAATATCTGCAGAAATGTAAGGGGTGTACTCACTTTTGTGATACACTGTATATATATATATATACTATATATATATATTTTTTTTTTTAGTGTACATTTAGGATTTACAGAACATGTAAGTAAACATCCTCCAATAACTAAGATCTAAATAACAGCCTTCATTCATTCTGTAGCAATTTGTTCTGTAATAATCTACATTCAATTTTTTTTCTTTTTTTACAACACACACACACACACACACACACACACACACACACACACACACACACACACACACACAAGGACGGCGAGGAAAGGAAAATAGAGTTAACCTTGTCAGGCAGAAGCTATCTTCTCCTGTCTCGCTTCCTTTACCTCAATTACAAACTGACCGATTTAGCCTGAGGAGGAATCAGAGAGACAGAGAGAAAAAAAAAAATTTATTGGACTTGCAAAGAAATAACCTACAATCAGCAGTGTGAGCGGTATGATTAAGAAGTATTTGCATCCAAAGACGGATCCTAAATTGACTCCAGGATTTTCTTTTTTTAATTAGGCACCTTTCTGTTTATTTCACATGCCATTTCAACATACGCAATGAGCACATTTAATTAAAAATAGCCTATTTTTATTTACTAATTATCTGAATTTTTATTGTACATTTTATAGTAGATTTTTCATGAACATTTAATAAAAAATAACCTGTTTTTATTTACTAATAATAATTTTTATTGTAAATATTATTGAAAATTATTAATGACAATTTCATCAGAAATAGCCAGGTTTTATATACCAATTATACAGATTTTTATTATACATTTTATTCAAAGTTTTTTATGTACATTTTCATCAAAAATAGCTTGTTTTTATTTACTAATTATCTAATTTTTAATTCTACATTTTATCGTAAATTATTAATGAATATTTAATCAGAAAAAGCCTGTTTTTATGTACTAATTATCTGAACTTTTATTGTACATTTTATTGTAAATTTTTCATGCACACTTAATCAAATGATCATTAATCTTTTTGTTATTAATTATCTGAATTTTTATTGTCAATTTTCTCTGGAAACAAAGCGACCCTATCTGTGTATTAAAAATAATAAGAAGAATACTTTGTTGTTTGGATGGCACTGCAGTGTAATGCGCTAACCCACCAAAGTACAAGTCTCAGTGGTGCTAACGCCCTGACCTGGCACAAAATTGTCAAAAGTGTCTCCTGCTGTCTGATCGAGGTGTCTGGCAGTAGTGAATCAGGTGCTAGTCTGTAGCTCTTCTTAACCAGTTTAGGATTGATAGAGCATAGAACAAAACAAAACAAAAAAAAACTGAGATAAAACAAAACAAACAACCTGCAAAAAGTATCGATGAAACAAAAACAAAGACCAAAAAGCAAGTAAAAATTCTGTGTCAGTCTGAATTGGTTCGGGTCTCCTGTTGTTTTTGTTCCTGCTCTGAAAACAATAGTGTGAAAAACCAGGCACGTATAATAACACCGGCTATATTTACCCAGCATTTTATCATATAGACACGACTCGCATTTTTCACTCGGGCTTATGTCATCGTTGGCACACATCTGCTGCGGGGCAGTTTTAAAAGCTTAAAAAAAGTGTAGGAAATCCTAAACAATGTCATAATGGAAAGAGGTGGGGAAGAATGGAACAGGAAACAGATCTAGGGAAAATTGCAACTGGTTCTAGAAGAGCATAGCCGATTTAAATATATGAAGATGAAACGGTTTGTAATAGATCCTGTCATATTCGACCTCAAGATTTTTTAGTTAAAGCTGTTTGGGGATCTTCTCCAGTTAATCAATTAGGTTTCCAACTGGTACGGCCATTTGGAACTCTTCTGCTAGTATTTCCCCTAAGGGAGGAGCAGTAATTATACCTGATCATGTAGACAAGCGCCGATTCAAGAGCGATTGGAAACGCTCGTCAAGTCAGGTTCATCAAACCCGCTGTTACTCAGCATTCTCCTAATGGTTCCACCATCCTTTCAGCACACATCTCCAGATGTTCAGACTGGGTCTGGGAGTTAGTCACCAGCCTGAGCGGTGGGAAAAAGGAGCGAAAGGAAAACGAATAAAGCCGTGTCAGAATGCAGCTGCAACCCGTGAACCCATAATTGCATAACTCGTCCCGTTCCTCCCAAAATCAATTACCCAGACAAATTGCAGATGATTAAAGAGGTAAGGCTGGCAAACAAGCAAAAAAAAGCTTTATCTCAGTTTGTTGACTTCCTTCCACCATTTGTCCCTTGTGGAGTTCCCCAGGTTTAACACATTTTAAATGGCACGGTGTAGCTCCAGGCCACAGCAGGTGATGATAGCCTCATTCCAACGCTGATGTTACCACACACACACACACACACACACACACACACACACACATACACACACACAGGCATACATTTTACACAATTTTGAAATTTTAAATAATGCTCCTTTTGGGATGGTGGTGGCCTAGTGGGTAGAGCTTTGGGCTATCAATCGGAAGATTGTCGGTTCAAATCCAGGCTCTACTCTGCAGCCACTGTTCGGTCCTTGAGCAAGGCCCTTAACCCTGTCTGCTTCAGGGGCGTCGTGCATTGGCTGACCCTGTACTCTGACCCCAGCTCTCACACAAGCTGCCACCTGCAGAAAAAAGGATTTCATTGTTCCATACATGTGTATACACCAATTACCATATAGAATCACTTTGAGGTTCTACAATTACTGACTGTAGTCCATCTGTTTCTCTGCATGCTTTGTTAGCCCCCTTTCATGCTGTTCTTCATTGGTCAGGACCCCCACAGAGCAGGTACAGTATTACTTAGGTGGTGGGTCATTCTCAGCACTGCAGTGACAATGACATGGTGGTGGTGTGTTAGTGTGTGTTGTGCTGGTATGAGTGGATCAGACACAGCAGCTCTGCTGTAGTTTTTAAATACCATACTCACTGTCCACTCTATTAGACACTTCTACCTAGTTGGTTCATCTTGTAGATGTAAAGTCAGAGACGATCGCTCATCTATTGCTGCTGTTTGAGTTGGTCATGAGTTGGCAGGATATTTTTGGTTGGTGGACTATTCTCAGTCCAGCAGTGACAGTTAGGTGTTTAAAAACTCCAGCAGCGCTGCTGTCTTATCCACTCATACCAGCACAACACACACTAACACACCACCACCATGTCAGTGTCACTGCAGGGCTGAGAATCATCCAACACCCAAATAATACCTGCTCTGTGGTGGTCCTGTGGGGGTCCTGACCATTAAAGAACAGGGTGAAAACAGGCTAACAAGGTATGTAGAGAAATAGATGGACTACAGTCAGTAATTGCTTCTATATGTTAAGTGGAGCTGATAAAATGGACAGTGAGAGTAGCAACAAGAAGGGGGTTTTAATGTTATGGCTGATTAGTGTATATATACAGTGGTACCTTGAAACTCAACGTCAGTCGGTTCTTGGAGTGGCGTCGAGTTTAAAAGGTGTTGAGTTTCAAGGTATTTTTTCCCATGAGGATGTATGGTAAACCTGTTAATGTGTTCCATGATCTCGTGGAACTGCATATATTTTAGGCTAATGTAAAATAATGGGGTTGTTTTTGACACTTATACACTGAAAATAACACAAATATAATATAAAAAATACTGAAATACAATAAAACCTGCACTTTATCTTTATTTCTTTATTGGTTCCTTATGTTTCTTAATCGTGGAGATTCTTGATCTTGGAATATCGTATTCCTTAGCAATTTTAGTAAGGGCATGTTCACATGAGTAGTGGCAAAATTGCTTTCGCGCTGACTGTGACGTTATTTCCTATGGAGTGTGGCGATGCACAAAGCTTAATGTGACTTATGGTTTAGTGTTTCTATGTCGTTATTTTAATACATTAAGTCACATCAAGCATTTTTTTAATGCTAAGAATTTTAGACTCTCGGAAAAGCTGATTTTGACAATTTCTCAGAACCCCGAGCTATAATACAAGTTTAAAAGTGAAACAGGAGGAAAATACAGCTAAACACAGATACATGTGGAAGCTTTTAGAGAGAATTTGGCAGGTTTTCCACATAAATGCAGATTTGTCTCATAGTCACATTTTGATGATGTTTCACCGCACTGTTTAAGCAACGAAGAGTGTAAACTTTCAAAGATTTTGAGTTTAGGGGACGTCGAGTTACAAGGTACCACTGTATATGACAAATAAAGGCGTTCTTCGGCGTTCTAAAGCCTGACTCAGATTTAATAGGTTTAATAATATAAATGTAATCCAGTTTTATAACTCATGCATTCATAGGTACAGTGGTAGCCTAGTGGGTAGAGCTTTGGGCTATCAACAGGAAGATTGGCGGTTCAAATCCAGGCTCTGCGATGCAGCCACTGTTGGCTCCTTGAGCAAGACCCTTAACCCTGTCTGCTCCAGGGGCGCCGTAAGGTGGCTGACCCTGCACTCTGACCCCAGCTTCCAAACAAGCTGGGATATGCGAAGAAGAATTTTATTGTACTGTATATGTATATATGACAAATAAAGTATATCTATCTATATGTGATCAAATTAAGCCTTTTTATGTTGGTTGTTTTGCTCTATACACATCATGGCTTTGTGTGTTACCTGCAGCTTTTATAATAACCATGATTGTAAGGTCACGCTCTTGTAATAACCTTTATTTTCTCTCTTTCTTTAATGATCTCTCTATGTACAGAGAATGCAGAAAAAGTTCTGCCACCGAGATCAAGAAAATGCCTTAAAATAACTTTCCATCTTTTTACCATTCGGACTGTTTGCTATGGATACGCATGGTAGGCGTTTAAATACAACGAATAGCACCAGTCAAAATACAGGTTATTTTTTCCCAAACAGAAGAAAACTACAGTACTGCAGAAAAAATTCTGATCACCACAAAGTTCACCTCAAAACAAACAAAACAAAAATAATGATATATATAAATATATTATGGCAAGCCAAACAGGAAATATATAGCAAACGCTGATATATATAAATCGAAACCTGATATATATAAATTGAAACTTGATATATATAAATCGAAACCTGATATATATAAATTGAAACTTGATATATATAAATCGAAACCTGATATATATCAAGTTTCGATTTATATATATCAATTGAAACCTGATATATATAAATCGAAACCTGATATATATAAATTGAAACCTGATATATATAAATTGAAACTTGATATATATATATAATGAAACCTGATATATATAAATTGAAACCTAATATATATCAAGTTTCAATTTATATATATCAGGTTTCAATTTATATATATCAGGTTTCGATTTATATATATCAGGTTTCAATTTATATATATCAAGTTTCAATTTATATATATCAGGTTTCGATTTATATATATCAGGTTTCATTATATATATATCAAGTTTAAATTTATATATATCAGGTTTCATTATATATATATATCAAGTTTCAATTTATATATATCAGGTTTCATTATATATATATATCAGGTTTCGATTTATATATATCAGGTTTCGATTTATATATATCAAGTTTCATGAAACCTGATATACTGTATATACAGTGTATCACAAAAGTGAGTACACCCCTTACATTTCTGCAGATATTTAAGTATATCTTTTCATGGGACAACACTGACAAAATGACACTTTGACACAATGAAAAGTAGTCTGTGTGCAGCTTATATAACAGTGTAAATTTATTCTTCCCTCAAAATAACTCAATATACAGCCATTAATGTCTAAACCACCGGCAACAAAAGTGAGTACACCCCTAAGAGACTACACCCCTAAATGTCCAAATTGAGCACTGCTTGTCATTTTTCCTCCAAAATGTCATGTGATTTGTTAGTGTTACTAGGTCTCAGGTGTGCATAGGGAGCAGTTGTGTTCAATTTAGTAGTACAGCTCTCACACTCTCTCATACTGGTCACTAAAAGTTCCAACATGGCACCTCATGGCAAAGAACTCTCTGAGGATCTTAAAAGACGAATTGTTGCGCTACATGAAGATGGCCAAGGCTACAAGAAGATTGCCAACACCCTGAAACTGAGCTGCAGCACAGTGGCCAAGATCATCCAGCGTTTTAAAAGAGCAGGGTCCACTCAGAACAGACCTCGCGTTGGTCGTCCAAAGAAGCTGAGTGCACGTGCTCAGCGTCACATCCAACTGCTGTCTTTGAAAGATAGGCGCAGGAGTGCTGTCAGCATTGCTGCAGAGATTGAAAAGGTGGGGGGTCAGCCTGTCAGTGCTCAGACCATACGCCGCACACTACATCAAATTGGTCTGCATGGCTGTCACCCCAGAAGGAAGCCTCTTCTGAAGTCTCTACACAAGAAAGCCCACAAACAGTTTGCTGAAGACATGTCAACAAAGGACATGGATTACTGGAACCATGTCCTATGGTCTGATGAGACCAAGATTAATTTGTTTGGTTCAGATGGTCTCAAGCATGTGTGGCGGCAATCAGGTGAGGAGTACAAAGATAAGTGTGTCATGCCTACAGTCAAGCATGGTGGTGGGAATGCCATGGTCTGGGGCTGCATGAGTGCAGCAGGTGTTGGGGAGTTACATTTCATTGAGGGACACATGAACTCCAATATGTACTGTGAAATACTGAAGCAGAGCATGATCCCCTCCCTCCGGAAACTGGGTCGCAGGGCAGTGTTCCAGCATGATAATGACCCCAAACACACCTCTAAGACGACCACTGCTTTATTGAAGAGGCTGAGGGTAAAGGTGATGGACTGGCCAAGCATGTCTCCAGACCTAAACCCAATAGAACATCTTTGGGGCATCCTCAAGCGGAAGGTGGAGGAGCGCAAAGTCTCGAATATCCGCCAGCTCCGTGATGTCGTCATGGAGGAGTGGAAAAGCATTCCAGTGGCAACCTGTGAAGCTCTGGTAAACTCCATGCCCAGGAGAGTTAAGGCAGTTCTGTGAAATAATGGTGGCCACACAAAATATTGACACTTCAGGAACTTTCACTAAGGGGTGTACTCACTTTTGTTGCTGGTGGTTTAGACATTAATGGCTGTATATTGAGTTATTTTGAGGGAAGAATAAATTTACACTGTTATATAAGCTGCACACAGACTACTTTTCATTGTGTCAAAGTGTCATTTTGTCAGTGTTGTCCCATGAAAAGATATACTTAAATATCTGCAGAAATGTGAGGGGTGTACTCACTTTTGTGATACACTGTAAATGAAAACTTGATATACAGTGTATCACAAAAGTGAGTACACCCCTCACATTTCTGCAAATATTTCATTATATCTTTTCATGGGACAACACTATAGACATGAAACTTGGATATAACTTAGAGTAGTCAGTGTACAGCTTGTATAGCAGTGTAGATTTACTGTCTTCTGAAAATAACTCAACACACAGCCATTAATGTCTAAATAGCTGGCAACATAAGTGAGTACACCCCACAGTGAACATGTCCAAATTGTACCCAAATGTGTCGTTGTCCCTCCCTGGTGTCATGTGTCAAGGTCCCAGGTGTAAATGGGGAGCCAGGCTGTTAAATTTGGTGTTTTGGGTACAATTCTCTCATACTGGCCACTGGATATTCAACATGGCACCTTATGGCAAAGAACTCTCTGAGGATGTGAGAAATAGAATTGTTGCTCTCCACAAAGATGGCCTGGGCTATAAGAAGATTGCTAACACCCTGAAACTGAGCTACAGCATGATGGCCAAGGTCATACAGCGGTTTTCCAGGACAGGTTCCACTCGGAACAGGCTTCGCCAGGGTCGACCAAAGAAGTTGAGTCCACGTGTTCGGCGTCATATCCAGAGGTTGGCTTTAAAAAATAGACAAATGAGTGCTGCCAGCATTGCTGCAGAGGTTGAAGACGTGGGAGGTCAGCCTGTCAGTGCTCAGACCATACGCCGCACACTGCATCAACTCGGTCTGCATGGTCGTCATCCCAGAAGGAAGCTGACGCACAAGAAAGCCCGCAAACAGTTTGCTAAAGACAAGCAGTCCAAGAACATGGATTACTGGAATGCCCTGTGGTCTGACGAGACCAAGATAAACTTGTTTGGCTCAGATGGTGTCCAGCATGTGTGGCGGCGCCCTGGTGAGAAGTACCAAGACAACTGTATCTTGCCTACAGTCAAGCATGGTGGTGGTAGCATCATGGTCTTGGGCTGCATGAGTGTTGCTGGCACTGGGGAGCTGCAGTTCATTGAGGGAAACATCAATTCCAACATGTACTGTGACATTCTGAAACAGAGCATGATCCCCTCCCTTCGAAAACTGAAGGTAAAGGTGATGGACTAAACCCAATTGAGCACCTGTGGCGCATCCTCAAGTGGAAGGTGGAGGAGTTCAAGGTGTCTAACATCCACCAGCTCCGTGATGTCATCATGGAGGAGTGGAAGAGGATTCCAGTAGCAACCTGTGCAGCTCTGGTGAATTCCATGCCCAGGAGGGTTAAGGCAGTGCTGGATAATAATGGTGGTCACACAAAATATTGACACTTTGGGCACAATTTGGACATGTTCACTGTGGGGTGTACTCACTTATGTTGCCAGCCATTTAGACATTAATGGCTGTGTGTTGAGTTATTTTCAGAAGACAGTAAATCTACACTGCTATACAAGTTGTACACTGACTACTGTAAGTTATATCCAAGTTTTATTTCTATAGTGTTGTCCCATGAAAAGATATAATGAAATATTTGCAGAAATGTGAGGGGTGTACTCACTTTTGTGATACACTGTATATAAATCGAAATTTGAATGAAACAGGCCAGGCGCTAGGACCTCGCGATTTCCTCATTGCTCATCCTCTTCCAAACACAACGCAAGCGCTTTGGTCATTAGTTCTTCACTTCACATCCCACAGTTTAAAAGGTTTCAGTTTTCAGTTTGTTCTCAAATAACAACAAACACACATTGAAAACGGCTCGTATTTTAATTTTCCGAAATCAGCATTTATATCAGTTTAATCGAAAATAAACCCGCATGCGCCTGCACGCGGTTATGTTAGTTTTATACACAAAAATCATAACAGTGGTCAGATATATACCAATCAGGCAGAACATTATGAGCACCTCCTTGTTTCTAGACTCGCTGTCCACTTTATCAGCTCCACTTGCCATATAGAAGCACAAGTTGAAGAACAGGGTGAAAGCAGGCTATAAGGTATGTAGAGAAACAGATGGACTACAGTCAGTAATTGTAGAATTACACAGTGCTTCTATATGGTAAGTGGAGCTGATAAAATGGACAGTGAGTGTAGAAACCAGGAGGTGGTTTTAATGTTATGGCTGATCAGTGTGTGTATATACAGTATATATATATATGTAGTAATAACTGCTCTGTAATGTAGGGTAAGAAGGACTAAAACTAGACAAAATAAGAGATGAGGAGTTAAAATAGCCCAGACTCCTCCTAATAATGCAGTCCAATCCGAATTAGCCATATTGTAATCATTTAAAGAATGCTACTGTCCTTAAATAACAGAATTATAAATACAATCTAGCCTCCATTGCTCCTGGGTATAGGTCATAACGGATACAAATGATTCATTTTAAACGTCTGGTTCCAGGGAACAGGATTTCACTAGCATTAAACACATGGCTATAAAAGCATGGCTGTACAAACAAACTCTAGCCGCATGATTAGCTAGCTGATAACAGATAAGCCCTTGTGAAGTCCACAGTAATAGTTGGCTACTTATTTTCCCTTTCATTCCACACTGGCGTTTATTGCATGAGAAAATCAAAGTAGTCTAACAGCAAAGATTAAAGAGGGAAAGTAATGCAGTTGTTTTTTTGTGAGCAAGTGGGAGGGGGGCCTTATCATTGCAATACTTAAACAAAGTCAAAGTCATTTCACGGACCTTTTCACTCTGTGTTATTTTCTTGTCATACAGATTTGGCGAAACAACACACATGTACAACCACATGTGATGTCATTCCAAACAGGTGATGTAATTATGGTTATTGAAATGTTTAAAATCAATGTACCTCAAAGAAAGATTGGAAGGGATTTGCACATTTCTCCCTCTACAGTGGATAATATCATTAAACAATTCAAGGACACTGCATTAAGAACCGCCACTCAACAATAGCTGATATAACCACATGGGTGAGGGATTACTTTGGTAAACCTTTGTCAAGCACTACAGTACAGAGTTACATGCACAAATGCCACTTAAAACTTTACTGTGCAAAAAAGAAGCCTTATGTTAACCATGTCCAGAAGCAGCGTCGACTTCTCTGGGCTCGGAGGCATTTAGAATGTACCATCACACAGTGGAAACGTGTATTGTGGTCAGCACTGATGTCAGTAACGCGTTACTTAGTTACTTAGTAACACGTTACTCTAATCTGACCACATTTTTCAGTAACGAGTAATCTAACGCGTTACTATTTCCAATCCAGTAATCAGATTAAAGTTACTTATCCAAGTTACTGTGCGTTACTATTTTTGTCATTTTCCTTAGTAAAAAGATATATTTTTGCTTTCTTCTTGCGTCTCGGGGAGTGACGTCTGTCCTATGCAACATTTAAGTCACGGGCTGCGTCCGGAATAGCATACTTACAGAGTATGCACTAGATTGGAGGAAGTATGCACTACTCGGCCGGTAAAGAAGTACATCTTACCAACGTCAAGTGATGACGTAATATCACCATAGTTACAGACTCATTACAAACCCCACTCGCCAAAATTTAGGATATTTATCGTCTTTTTGTTATTTATTTGTCTTTAAAATTTTGTATTTTATTTATCTTACTTACTTACTTACACTTGTGAACAGAGGACTCCGTTTTCCGCTATCTTTCTTGTTTCTTTTTCCACTTCAATCGCCTACGCAGCTCCAGTTGCATTATGGGATACATTAGCGGACCGCATTATATAACTAATAAAGTAACTTGTAATCTAACTTAGTTATTTTTAAAATCAAGTAATCCATAAAGTAACTAAGTTACTTTTTAAAGGAGTAATCAGTAATCAGATTACTTTTTCAAGGTAACTATGCCATCACTGGTGGTCAGATTAATCTGCATTCCAGGTCTTTTTAAAAAAAAAATGGACACTGTTTGCTCCGTACCAAAGACAGAAAGGACCATCCAGACTGTTATCAGCCAAGTCCAAAAGCCAGGCTCTGTCATGGTATGGGTCTGTATCAGTGCCCTTGGCAAAGATTATTTACACTTCTGTGATGGCAGCATTAATGCAGAAAAGTACATTAAGATATTGGAGCAACATATGCTGCCTTCAAGACGTCATCCTTTCCATGGACGTCCATGCATTTTTCAACAAGACAATGCAAAACCACATGCTGCACACATTACAAAGGCATGGCTGTGGAAGAAGAGGGTACAGGTACTGGATTGACCTGCCTGCTGTCCTGACCTGTCCCTAATAGAGAAGAACGGGACAAAATAAAAGCTGAAACACTAAATTATTTGGTATCCTCGGTGCCAAAACGTCTTTTAAGTGTGGTGAAAAGGAATGGCAACATTACAAATTGGTAAATGCTTTACTGTCCCAACTTTTTGGAATGTGTTGCAGGCCTAAAATGCAGGAATGGATGTTTATTAATAAATGAAATGAAGTTGTGCAGATAAAACATGAAATATCTCAGGTTCATCCTGTCTGCAATCAAATAAAAGTCAAAGTAAATGTTAGAAACTCTGTGTTTTTGTATTATTTGCATTGTCCATGCTGTCCCAACTTTTTCTGATTTGGGGTTGTAAGTCTTGATTTCATAAAATCAAAAGCCAGTGGGAAAAGTCATAATAAGTTCATCAATTCAGCTCTGACCACACCCCTGACCCAGTTTAATTTAATTTCACCAGATCATATTAATTCTGAACTGATGTGTTTGCCATCACAAGTTTTCGAGAGCAAGTGGTAGATACAAAGCGGAACTTTAAAATAAGCAGCAATCACCCCGATGATGACAACTATCCTGCAAATGCAGTCCAATACGAATGTTTCCACCATCCATAAAACCACATCTGCACAGGAGAATGTAAACATGACAAAATCCAGGCACTGCTTTAGTTTAGATCCTAGTGAAGTCCCCCTCAGGGGACTGGTGTCACATAAATCCAGTTATCAATGAGGTCAACAAGCCTGTACTTAAGATTTATCTGAGTTCACTTAGTGTCTTAATTTCACTTATTTAAATAATGATATACAGTATTTACCACTTTGTAATGATGCCATTCCTTTTCACCACACTTAAAAGACGTTTTGACACAGAGGATACCAAGTGATTTAGTGTTTCAGCTTTTATTTTGTCCCGTCCTTCTTGCAAACACGTCATAAGATGTGCAACAGTACAGGGTCGTCGTTGTCGCATTTGTCATTTCAAAATTCTCCACACATTCTCTACTGGGGACAGGTCAGGACTGCAGACAGGTCAGTCCAGTACCCGTACCCTCTTCTTCCGCAGCCATGCCTTTGTAATGTGTGCAGCATGTGATTTTGCATCGTCTTGTTGACAAATGCATGGACGTCCCTGGAAAAGATGACGTCTTGAAGGCAGCACATGTTGCTCTGAGATCTCAATGTACTTTTCTGCATTAATGCTGCCATCACAGAAGTGTAAATTACCTTTGCCAGGGGCACTGACACAGCCCCATACCATGACAGACCCTGGCTTTTGGACTTGTTGCTGATACCAGTCTGGATGGTTCTTTTCGTCTTTAGTTCGGAGCACACGGCGTCCATTTAAAAAAAAAAAAAAAGACCTGGAATTTTGATCTGACCCAAGTACACATTTCCACTGTGTGATGGTCCATCCTAGACGCCGCTTCTGGACATGGTTAACATAAGGCTTCTTTTTTTTCACAGTAAAGTTTTAAGTAACTCTGTATTGTAGTGTTTGACAAAGGTTTGCCAAAGTAATCCCTCACCCATGTGGTTATATCAGCTATTGTTGAGTGGCGGTTCTTGATGCAGTGCCGTCTGAGGGATCAAAGATCACAGGCGTTCAGCTTAAGCTTGCACCCTTGGCCTTTCTGCACAAAAATTTCTCCCGATTCCTTGAATTGTTTAATGATATTATGCACTGTAGAGGGAGAAATATCCAAATCCCTTCCAACCTTTCTTTGAAGTACATTTAAACATTTCAATCATTTCCCCACACATTTGTTGACAAACTGGAGATCCTCTGATCATCTTTGCTCATCAAAGACTCAGCCTTTCCTGGATGCTGCTTTTGTACTAAACCATGATAACAATCACCTGTTGACATCACCTGTTCAGAATCACATCATTATTTAGTTTTTTCACCTCATTACTAGCCCTAAATTGCCCCGTCCCAACTTTTTTTGGAATGTGTTGCAGGCCTGACATGCAGGAATGGAGGTATATTAACAAATGAAATGAAGTTGAGCAGATAAAACATGAAATATCTTGGGTTTAAACTGTCTGCAATCAAATAAAAGTCAAAGTAAATGTAAGGAACACTGCATTTTTATTTCATTTGCATTTTGCATACTGTCCCAACTTTTTCTGATTTGGGGTTGTATATAAATGGCACATGGTTGATTGCCCTGAGACACACACAGAAACTCAAGGAGGAAGATGTAGCTATAGACAAACTGATAGTGTCTGCTTTACTGGCCATGTGACTTCTCGGACAACATGGATACTTAATGAATACTAAAACACACACTCACACGTACACTTTCTGGTACCCCGTGTGTATTGCATCTCTGAGCTTGCTTACTTGCTGCATTTAGTGTGTGTGTGTGTGTGTGTGTGTGTGTGTGTGTGTGTAGAAGAGAGAGAGAGAGAGCAGGCTTTGTCTGTCCCTTGTGTTGTCATTTAGCTCTCTGCCTTGTTCCACCTACTGTATCATTATTTGTTATACCCCATACCTCTGATCTTTCTAAAACCTCATTCGTTTGTTCCTGCCATCCCTGCACTACTGCTATTGGATTTTCCTGTGAACCAATCACGAGTCTTTTATTAAGACGTGGTCACACCAGTTTTTATGTGCGAAATTCTGTCAACAACAACGACAACAAAAATCTAAACACATACTGTATTACCTGCATGTAGAGACATGTGTGTAGTGGTAGATTCCATGTTACTTGGACTGCTGACATCACCTCCTAGTTTAATCACTGTAATCCTGATAAAACGCAGGGGACATATTTGTGTAAAAGCACTGCCATGGATTGGCGTCCTGCCCAGGTTGTGTTATTGCATTGTTCCCAGTGAGTCCAGAATGGGGGTGGGGGCCAGTTTCGTTGTGACTCTGACCAGGGGAAAGCGGTGGTAAAACTTGACAATGATATTGAAGATATTGCATTATTATTATACTATGTTTTATTTATTGTCGATATAGCTAAAAGCTGACTTCACTAAAACAGTCCTGATTTGTTTACCTTAAAGAGACATGCTAATTTAATCCAATTACACAACTGCATTTTGCTTCCTCTCTACTGATGTTGATCTCCACCCTGGTTAAGGAGAGCCAAGACCTAAACATGCGACCCCTCCGACACGTGTGCAGTAGCCGACCCCCCCCTCGGCATCTTTTTACCTGCACAAGGACAGTTCATATGAGGATCAGCTTTGTGTACGGAGAGCCACACCCTGATCAACGCATTATTCCTCGGTTCTGTGCAGGCATGATAAATCAGCCAGCAGAGGTCATAATTGCATCAGTTATGAGGAATTCCTGTCTGGCTCCCACCCTGTATGAACAACAGCCAATCGTTGTTCATGTAGGCACTCAAAACGATGAGTTCGAAATGTCACCATGCTGACCAGACATGTAATAATACAAACATGTACAGTGTATCACAAAAGTGAGTACACCCCTCACATTTCTGCAGATATTTAAGTATATCTTTTCATGGGACAACACTGACAAAATGACACTTTGACACAATGAAAAGTAGTCTGTGTGCAGCTTATATAACAGTGTAAATTTATTCTTCCCTCAAAATAACTCAATATACAGCCATTAATGTCTAAACCACCGGCAACAAAAGTGAGTACACCCCTAAGAGACTACACCCCTAAATGTCCAAATTGAGCACTGCTTGTCATTTTCCCTCCAAAATGTCATGTGATTTGTTAGTGTTACTAGGTCTCAGGTGTGCATAGGGAGCAGGTGTGTTCAATTTAGTAGTACAGCTCTCACACTCTCTCATACTGGTCACTGAAAGTTCCAACATGGCACCTCATGGCAAAGAACTCTCTGAGGATCTTAAAAGACGAATTGTTGCGCTACATGAAGATGGCCAAGGCTACAAGAAGATTGCCAACACCCTGAAACTGAGCTGCAGCACAGTGGCCAAGATCATCCAGCGTTTTAAAAGAGCAGGGTCCACTCAGAACAGACCTCGCGTTGGTCGTCCAAAGAAGCTGAGTGCACGTGCTCAGCGTCACATCCAACTGCTGTCTTTGAAAGATAGGCGCAGGAGTGCTGTCAGCATTGCTGCAGAGATTGAAAAGGTGGGGGGTCAGCCTGTCAGTGCTCAGACCATACGCCGCACACTACATCAAATTGGTCTGCATGGCTGTCACCCCAGAAGGAAGCCTCTTCTGAAGTCTCTACACAAGAAAGCCCGCAAACAGTTTGCTGAAGACATGTCAACAAAGGACATGGATTACTGGAACCATGTCCTATGGTCTGATGAGACCAAGATTAATTTGTTTGGTTCAGATGGTCTCAAGCATGTGTGGCAGCAATCAGGTGAGGAGTACAAAGATAAGTGTGTCATGCCTACAGTCAAGCATGGTGGTGGGAATGCCATGGTCTGGGGCTGCATGAGTGCAGCAGGTGTTGGGGAGTTACATTTCATTGAGGGACACATGAACTCCAATATGTACTGTGAAATACTGAGCAGAGCATGATCCCCTCCCTCCGGAAACTGGGTCGCAGGGCAGTGTTTCAGCATGATAATGACCCCAAACACACCTCTAAGACGACCACTGCTTTATTGAAGAGGCTGAGGGTAAAGGTGATGGACTGGCCAAGCATGTCTCCAGACCTAAACCCAATAGAACATCTTTGGGGCATCCTCAAGCGGAAGGTGGAGGAGCGCAAAGTCTCGAATATCCGCCAGCTCCGTGATGTCGTCATGGAGGAGTGGAAAAGCATTCCAGTGGCAACCTGTGAAGCTCTGGTGAACTCCATGCCCAGGAGAGTTAAGGCAGTTCTGGGAAATAATGGTGGCCACACAAAATATTGACACTTCAGGAACTTTCACTAAGGGCTGTACTCACTTTTGTTGCCGGTGGTTTAGACATTAATGGCTGTATATTGAGTTATTTTGAGGGAAGAATAAATTTACACTGTTATATAAGCTGCACACAGACTACTTTTCATTGTGTCAAAGTGTCATTTTGTCAGTGTTGTCCCATGAAAAGATATACTTAAATATCTGCAGAAATGTGAGGGGTGTACTCACTTTTGTGATACACTGTATGTTGAGAGAATGAAATGAATGAAGTGAATGAATGAAGTACAATAGTGCAATAGTCAAACATCAAGATACTGGTTTTTGCCTCATAATTTGTTGTAATTGTTTTTGTACAGGGTGGCACAGTGGCTCAGTGGGTAGCACTGTCATCTCACAGCAAGAAGGTCCTGGGTTTGATCCCCAGGCAGGGCGGTCCGGGTCCTTTCTGTTCTGAGTTTGCATGTTCTCCCCGTGTCTGTGTGGGTTTCCTCTGGGATCTCTGGTTTCCTCCCACAGTCCAAACACATGAAGTCAGGTTCATTGAAGACACTGAATTGCCACATAGGTGAATGGGTGTGTGTATGTGTGTCTGCCCTGCGATGGACTGGCGCCCCGTCCAGGGTGTTACTGTGTGCCTTGCGCCCATTGAAAAGCTGGGATAGGCTCCAGCACCGCCCTTGCGACCCTAATTGGATAAGCGGTTAAGAAAGTGAGTGAGTGTTTTTGTACACTTGTTACCAGTGTGTATGGCTATAGCATCAAGACTTGATGATGAGAACGGGTGTCCACATATTTTTGGCCAAATATCTGGTGTATATCTGGTTTTATTCTCTATTATTGTACCTGAGCTGCTTAATCTGTCATTCATCATTTCTCGCTCTCTCAGTTCAGCAAGGTTTTACTGGTGTTTTCAGCAATATTGCCAAAGCAATAATATCAGCTGAAGGAATAAAGACACTCGTAACCTGGAAGAATATAAACACAGATGAATAATGATGGTACTACATCAAATCTAATCTCTGTCTCTTTTGCCTCTTTTTAATGGGTCTCAATGTCTTCTCGATTTTATCAGTGAGGAGCTTTTATTTTTATTCATTTATTTATCTGTCTGTTTTACCACAGCTTCATCCTGGTCAGGGTTATGGTGGGTTTGTTTCATTGGGTGAAAACCAAGAAACATCTTGGACCGGTTGCCAGTCCATCACAGAGCAGACACACATTCACACATTCACACACGCACTCATACTTAGGTACATTTTTAGTAGCTCTAATTGGCCAGACTATATGTCTCTGAACTTGTGGGCAGAAACTAACTGGAGCACCTGGAGGAAACCCATACGGACACAGGGAGAACATGTAAACCCTACTTAGAAAGGATTCCTCACAGCAAAAAAAAAAGGCCAGGGAATCGAACCTAGGAATCGAACCTCATCTTTATTCTGGTCAGGGCTGTGGTGAGTCGTGCATCCCCCAGAATTACTGGGCGCAAAGCAGTAACCCATCCATACCCTTCCCAAGACATAACCAATCGTGTCCGTATGTAGACATCCGGCCGGCCGATGTGCAGCCTCCAGCAGCATCCCTCAACTACCAAAGCCGGATTTTGCTCTCTGTACTCTTTTATAGCTCATGCCAACACCTCAAGCATACAGTGGGAGTTGCTCTTGCAGTGACAGAGAGGTGATAACCCATCCAGACCATTTAATCTTTTTTGTCTGGCAGGTAGTGTCTGTTTAGAGTTCAACCAGACTCTGCAGCGTTTCGGTGACCTAGGCAGGGGTTTATGTTACAATATTTATAATATTTTTATTTATTTATTTTTTTATTACTTTTAATACTACTACTACTACTACTACTAATAATAATAATAATAATAATAGCCGCTCAGGTTTCGCAGCGGTAAAGTACACTAGCGCACGAGAGTTGGGGTTTCGAATACAACGTATCGAATCTCAGCTCTGCCTTTCCGACTGGGCTGGGCAGCAGCATGAACAACGATTGGCTGTTGTTCAGGGTTAGAGGGTAAGAAAGTTGGATCACAGGTCCTCATAACTGGTGCGACTGCGGCCCCTGCTGGCTGACTAATGTCGCCTGCACAGGGCTGAGGAATAATGCTGATGGGGGTGTGGCCCTCCATACACAGTGCCCGTCAAGTGTAACAGTAATATTAGTTATTATTATTATTTAATTTTATTATTATTTATTTAGTTCTTTTTATTTTTATTACATATATTATTATTATTTCTGTTATTATTAGCTGTTGAAATAGTAGTAGTATTGTTGTAGTAATAAATATAATAATAATATTAATAAAAAAAGTAATAAAAATAATAAGAACTAAATAAATAATAATAAAAAATACACAATAATGATATTATTATTATCATCATTATTTAATTTCATAATTATTTATTCAGTTCTTATTATTTTTATTACTACTACTATTATTATTAGTAGTAGTAGTAGTATTAAAAGTAATAATAAAAAAATAATAATAATAATTAAATATTACTATTATATTATTATTATTATTATTATTATTTTATGTTATCATTATGTTATCAAGCTGTTTATGTTAATTTTACCCAGTACATGTGAACTATAACTGGTATTTTTAACCTTTGTTATTACATTATTTAAAACATACAGTATTATTTCCCCTGTAATGACAGCAGTTTGAGACAAAACAGCACTTCCCCCCGGCTGCAAACCAATTCACGACAAAAGAAACATTTATGACAACACAAAGAAATGTGCAGATTTCCTTTAGCTCACAGACCATGACAAACAACATTGTCTTAGAGCGACATATTGCAGCCATTACTGCTAAATCTTTCACAGTATGCTATAGCCTAGGGGAAAGTAAGTACCACCCAAGGTTTCCTTTGGTTTACCTATATCCTGATCTTTCTCAACTGGATCAAAATACAGTTATATAGGGGCCACCCAAGTTTCTTTTAAGGTCAAATTAAGCCAGGCTCTGCATCTTTTCAAGCAGCGCTCTTATCATGTCAGACACATCTCAACACTCTTGGAGGAGAATATAAAACATGTGAATTGATTAATACAACGTTTGTTATTAATAACTGCAAATAATATCTAAAGCTGCATTATAGAAATCAAATGTGTGGTGCTGAGATTGCACATCAGTCTAATACACCAGCCCAAAAGCAGCATGTTGGTGGGAAGGAAGGGCGACTAAAAAACTATACACTGACCAGGCATAACATTATGACCACTAACAGGTGAAGTGAATAACACTGATTATCTCTTTATCACGGCACCTGTTAGTGGGTGGGATATATTAGGCAGCAACATTTTATCCTCAAAGTTGATGTTCATAAAAGCAGGAAAAATGATCAAGCGTAAGGATTTGAGCGAGTTTGACAAGGACCAAATTGTGATGGCTAGACGACTGGGTCAGAGCATCTCCAAAACTGTAGCTCTTGTGGGGTGTTCCCGCTCTGCAGTGGTCAGTAACTATCAAAAGTGGTCCAAGGAAGGAACAGTGCTAAACCGGTGACAAGGTCATGGGCGGCCAAGGCTCATTGATGCACGTGTGGAGCGAAGGCTGGCCCGTGTGGGCTACAGTAGCTCAAACAAACAAGCTACTGTAGCTCAAATTGCTAAAGAGGTTAATGTTGGTTCTGATAGAAAGGTGTCAGAATACACAGTGCATCACAGTTTGTTGTGTATGGGGCTGCATAGCCGCAGACTAGTCAGGGTGCCCATGCTGACCCCTGTCCACCACCAAAAGCGCTAACAATGGGCAAAAATGGTTCAGGAATGGTTTAAGGAGCACAATAACAAGTTTAAGGTGTTGACTTGGCACCCAAATTCCCCAGATCTCAATCCAATAGAGCATCTGTTGGACGTTCTGGACAAACAAGTCTGATCCATGAAGGCCCCACCTCACAACTTACAGGAGTTAAAGGATCTTCTGCCAACATCTTGGTGCCAGATAACACAGCACACCTTAAGGGGTGTAGTGGAGGTCATGCCTCGATGGGTCAGGGCTGTTTTGGCTGCACACAATATTAGGAAGGGGGTCAAAATGTTATGCCTGATTGGTGTATTTATAATCTATATTTCTAAGATACCAGTGGTTTCATCATCCCGTTTCAAACGGTTTAAAAAGTATAGAGTTACATATACAGTATAAAAAGTGCTGATTTGAAGTTTAAACCATTCAAATTTAGAAACGTCTTACAAATATGTGCAGCAATCCTGACAAGTTAGAAAAATGTAGCTGAATATTATCCAGTAAGGTTCTTCCACTATTTTTGTCACTTTCCATTTATCCCTTTATATTACAACTTTCCATTCTACACATCAATGCTAACAGTGCATATCTGCTACACTCCTGATCTACTGATGCAATAAATGTGCAGATTTCTCGAATTTGAATGAAAACAGCAGCAGTTTCTTAAAGAGAGTGTGCAACAAGGTGATCGGCTTGTCACATAGCCCTGTGATGAGTGAATTTCAGCCATTCCTAAATGCATACATCTAAAGCAAAGACACTGTGAGATCAAATATAACAGCACAACTGCAGCTGTTTCTTTTAAAACTAGTACTGTGTCCCCACTTTTTTTCCACTCCTGTCCAGGGATTTTGAAGGTGTGATTAAAAAGCAAACTGCAAATAAAAAGATTTATAATCTGTAGTAACCAAAAAGCAACACAAAGAAAAAATATTCGGTCGCTTTATCTTGCTCACGGTTGTCATGAATGCAGCCTCTGTGGAACTCCTGTGCATGCACCTGCCACGCCCACCTCTCCAGGAGCACATGTTGGAGGTGGATTTGTTTAGGTTGACATCATGATTGGTCCACTGCCAAGTATCCACAGCTGCACCTTGTTTTAGGTTCAATGCTAAGAGGATTTAAGGAAGAAGCTGTGGGTCAATCATGGGAGACTATTTTGGTTCCTAGCTCATGTTATTTTGGTTTGGTTTGGTATGCTCTTGTCCAGAGATGCTGACTCGAGTCTGCGATTCGAGCTTGAGTCGCATGTAAGTTGCACACACAGCGACTTCAGATTCGACCTCGTTTCAAATGACTCGGACTCAACTCGTGACTTGCAAAAACATGACTTGTAGACAACAAAAGTCAGCATGTGTTAACATTAGTTACGTGTGACATGGGTAAATGCTCCTTACTCCCTCCTTTGTATTGGAATCTCACTTAAAATGGTGGAATACCCTACGTAGTGCACTTCAGAGGAACAGCTGATTTGAATGAAACACTCCTACAGAATTGGCGCTAATGGTTGAAAGAGCGCTTTCTGAACCAATCAGACCTTCTGATTTTAATTTTTAGTAAGAAATGCTGCCATTTATTCAGTTTGCGTCACACAGATGATTTGTCAATGAAATGCTTGATTGGCTTTCTAACGAGTTCGTGTTTTACTTCACAACCGGGAAAAGTTTGGACGTTTTTAATTATAAGCACATTTACAAAATAATGGGACACAGTTATAATTCAATAGTATCTGGAAGAATATAAGCTAAGGTAAGCAGTGGTTATGATTTTTTTGCTCTGTTTTGGATTTTGGCCGCAGTGCCGTGATTTATAGGGTTCTTTTGCTTTGCAATGAAAACAAAACGTATCTGTTTAAGCTTTTAACTGGTACCTAGAAAAGTAAAGGCACTAAGTAAAAAAATAAAAAAAATTATTTCTACGCTACATTTCCAATATATGTTTGGTGTATATTATATTGACTTGTGACTTGACTCGGACTCATATTTTGTGACTTGTGAACATCTCTGCTCTTGTCTAGTCCAAGCTCTTGTCAGTCCATGCTCTTGTTCATGCTTAGTGTTAGTCTTGTCTTCTGTTAGTCTAAGATCATGTTTAGCCTTAGCTTAGGGTCTAGTATAGTTTAGTCAGGTTTCTTGTGTGTTTAGATTAGCGTTAGCTGTTAGTGTAGCATAGCTTAGCTTTAGATTGTTCATGTGTTTAGGATTAGCATTAGCATTTAGCTTTGGCCCAGCTTTACTAGGAAAAACCCTTGATATCACTGTGCTAGCCAATTTATCACAAGGCTTTGGCTATCCTTAATAATGCTTGTGCAGATCCCTGGCTGGTTGATAACACCGCTGAGATTTGAACCTGTATCTTCACTGTGGTAGGCTAGGTTTTTTTTTGTTTTTGGAAATATATACTTGTTCAGATTCGATGCCTACAACATGTACAAACAAACAAATAAATAAACAAATAAATAAATAAATTCTTATAATAAATAAATAAATTTGTATAATAAATAAATAAATGAATAGACAAATAAATAAATAAATTATTATAATAAATAAATAAATAAATAAAAGTTTGTGACTGAAGCAAATAAATACCCTTTGACTGAAAGCATTAAAAAAACATTAAAGAAAGGCTTAGTGTTTGATGATTTGAGGGTCACCAGTTTGCCAAAAACTGCATATGCAAATATTCCATGCTTGTTTCTCCAATCTACAGTCCAAAACATTATAAAAAAAAGTGCTTTGGTGCTCTGAGTGCAAGGCCAACAAGCAGTATTGAAAAATAAGCATTTAAATCTAAAAACAGCAGTTAAGTTCTTTGGTTCAAATACTAGAGTTTTTAATTGAACACAGCACAAAAAGAATTTGCAAATCACTGCTGTTTATTTTGATTGCAGATATAATAAATTCTTTGCTTCCACCCTCACATCTGGAGCAATTTGCAAGTGATGACAGTGCCAAATTAAGTGCTTTGATGTAACACATTGCTTTATGGTAATTTAGTAATAATTATTGCTAATGATACATCAGAGTTGGTAACATCAACTTTTGAAGTGATGCTTCAGAAAGTGAGGATCTCATACTCATGAGTTTAAATCTCAATAAATCCTCATAATTACGACCTCTGCTGTCTGATCAATGGTCCTTGCATAGAGATGAGGGATAATGGAGATCAGTGTGTGACTCTCCATGTGCTAAACTGAGCCCATATGAATTCTTCTCAAGCAGGTGAAAAGATGCAGTCGGCTACTGTACAGGTGTTAGTCACGACTCCTCGGTCAGGAGTGGAATTCAGCAGCAGTAGAAAGAAAGCAAAATGCAGTTGCGTAATTGGATATGACTAGATTGGAAGGAAAACTGGGGATAAATCAATCAATTAATCAACTAATCAATACATAAATAAATAAAATTGACTTGTATTTGCCCTTTGTCCTTTTCTTCCTTCCTTTACTTATGTCCCAGAAAAGCATAATGGAGTAATGGAATCAAGAAAAAATAATAAAGGAAAATAAAGTAATGCAACATTACACTAACATTATGGTTACTATAAGTGATGGACAGTGGTAGCCTAGTGGGTTGGGCTACCAACTGAAAGGTTGAGAGTTTGAATCCCAGCTCTGCCATGCAGCCACTGTTGGACCCTTGAGCAAGGCCCTTAACCCTCTCTGCTCCAGGGGTGCCGTACAATGGCTTACCCTGCACTCTGTATACAGAGTCATCATAACAGTCATAACATTAAAACCACCTCCTTGTTTCTACACTCACTGTCCATTTTATCAGCTTCACTTACCATATAAAAGCACTTTGTAGTTCTACAATTACCGACTGTAGTCCATCTGTTTCTCTGCATGCCTTGTTAGTCTGCTTTCACCCTGTTCTTCAATGGTCAGGACTCTCCCAGGACCACCACAGAGCAAGTATTATTTGGGTGATGGATCATTGTCAGCACTGCAGTGACACTGACATGGTGGTGGTGTGTTAGTGTGTGTTGTGCTGGTATGAGTAGATAAGACACAGCAATGCTGATGGAGTTTTTAAACACCTCACTGTCACTGCTAGACTGAGAATAGTCCACCAACCAAAAACATCCACCCAACAGCACCCCATGGGCAGCGTCCTGTGGCCACTGATGAAGGTCTAGAAGATGACCAATTTAAACAGCAGCAATAGATGAGCGATTGTCTCTGACTTTACATCTACAGGGTGGACCAACTAGGTAGGAGTGTCTATTAGAGTGGACAGTGAGTGGACACAGTATTTAAAAACTCTAGCAGCGCTGCTGTGTCTGATGCACTCATACCAGCACAACACACACTAACACACCACCACCATGTCATTGTCACTGCAGTGCTGAGAATGATCCACCACCTAAATAATACCTGCTCTGTGGTGGTCATAACCAAAGTGCTTCTATATGGTAAGTGGAGCTGATCAAAGGGACAGTAAGTGTAGAAACAAGGAGGTGGTTTTAATGTTATGGCTGATTGGTATATATATCTTAAATTGAAAGGGCACAGATTCTTACAACCTTTCCTACAAGAGTGGAGGCTGTTATATCAGCAAAAGAGATGGAACAACCTGATTAAGTGGTGGCTCTATGTTGGAATCTGCCACTGGAATCAGCTGGTGAAAAATAGTCTGATGGCTTCAACATGTGCCTTCCTTTTTAGCCAGCATGGATCTGGTGCCTGAGGCTGATACTGATAGTCCAAACTGACAACAAAAAAGTGGATTTGTAAATGATGCTCCTACAGGTGTTACAACGATGTTAAAAATATATTACTTACAATTAAATAAGCCCATCGGTAGCTTTACCAATTTAAAAATCAACTTCATGTTTAAAAAAAATACTAATTTAATTCAAGTGAATAGAAGAGATTGATCATTCAACACCTGTCACAGCGTGATCACTGAGTGCTCACGCTCACTTCATCAGAATATGATGAATGAGCTTGTATTTGCATATTCAGAAATGTTGCAATCACAATCAGAGTGTCTTTTCAAACCCGAAATAATTCAAAATCTCATATTTAGACCTGAATAATGAAGCCTGTATCAGGATCACTAAACTATAATCAGTAATTCACTACTTATTTATTGTGCTTTTTGAGGCATTTAAAACAGGAAACCAGAAAAAAATTCAGCAAAAATCTCTATAAAACACAAAATGTACCTATAACCCCTTAAAGGCAAAAGTTCTTAAACATTTTCTTTTAGAAAATGACCACATTTTAAAAGCACATACACCTACCAGGCAAAACATTATGACCTCTGACAGGTGAAGTGAATAACACTGATTATCTCTTCATCACGACACCTGTTAGTGGGTGGGATATATTAGGCGGCAAGTGAACATTTTATCCTTAAAGGTGATGTGTCAGAAGTAGGAAAAATGGGCAAGTGTAAGGAAACTGCAGCTCTTGTGGGGTGTTCCCGGTCTGTAGTGGTCAGTATCTATCAAAACTGGTCCAAGGAAGGAACAGTGGTAAACCGGCGACAGGGTCATGGGCGACCAAAACTCATGGGCGACCAAGGCTCATTGATGCACGTGGGGAGCGAAGGCTGGCCCGTGTGGTCCGATCCAACAGACGAGCTACTGTAGCTCAAATTGCTGAAGAAGTTAATGCTGGTTCTGATAGAAAGGTGTCAGAATACACAGTGCATTGCAGTTTGTTGCGTATGGGGCTGCATAGCCGCAGACCAGTCAGGGTGCCCATGCTGACCCCTGTCCATCATCGAAAGCACAAACAATAGGCACGTGAGCATCAGAACTGGACCACGTTTTCTTTACATCACGTGGATGGCCGGGTGCGTGTGCGTCGCTTACCTGGGGAACACATGGCACCAGGATGCACTATGGGAAGAAGGCAAGCCAACGGAGGCAGTGTGATGCTTTGGGCAATGTTCTGCTGGGAAACCTTGGGTCCTGCCATCCATGTGGATGTCACTTTGACCTGTACCACCTACCTAAGCATTGTTGCAGACTGTGTACACCCTTTCATGGAAACAGTATTCCCTGATGGCTGTGGCCTCTTTCAGCAGGATAATGCACCCTGCCACAAAGCAAAAATTGTTCAGGAATGGTTTGAGGAGCACAACAACGAGTTTGAGGTGTTGACCTGACCTCCAAATTCCCCAGATCTCAATCCAATGGCACATCTGTGGGATGTGCTGGACAAACAAGTCCGATCCATGGAGGCCCCACCTCGCAACTTACAGAAATTAAAGGATCTGCTGCTAAAATCTTGATGCCTGATACCACAGAACACCTTCAGGGGTCTAGTGGAGTCCATGCCTCGATGGGTCAGGGTTGTTTTGGCAGCAAAAGGGGGACCAACACAATATTAGGAAAGTGGTCATAATGTTATGCCTGTTCGGTATATATCATGTGACCACAACAGAAACCCCATGATTACCCTGTGTGCTACAGATTCACTGCAGTTCTATAAATAACTGCATTTTACACAAATGTTAAATATGTGATGCCAACCACTGTACAAACCCAGTTGACCGTGTCTGAGGGAGGGAGTTCGGACAGGGTTTCTCTTTTAGGCTACAGCAACAGCAGCTTCAGAGGTGTGGTCAAGTCACTGGCACAAGCCATAGAGAAAGACATAGAGCATAGCGTGTGGCTTTGTATGCAGTATGATTCTTTGTGATAATCCACTTATGTTTGGTCTAGAGATTCTTCTCTAGTGTTTTGCTAGTGTCCTTGACACTACTGGTAGCATGAGGCGGTACCTGCAGCTCTTTCAGGTTGCACAGGTAGTCCAGCACCTCCAGGATGGCACATCCATACGTGCATGTCGCAAGAAGGTTTGCTGTGTCTCCCAGCACAGTCTCAAGAGCATGGAGGAGATACCAGTACACAGGCCATTACACGAGGAGGGCAGGACAGGGCCGTAGAAGGGCATCAACCAAGCAGCAGGATCGGTATCTGCTTCTTTGTGTGAGGGCACTACCAGAGCTCTACAATGTGACCTCCAGTGGTCTACTGGTGGAATTTAAGCTAGGTCTTTCTTAATAGGGTTCCTTCTGGCAGTTGAAAAGATGTGACTGGTAGCTTCTCGCTGCCAGTGTGGGAGTGGTACAGAGACGAGAAATTCAACAGGGTAACTGTTTGAATTATTGGGATAAGATCATCTACATATTTATGCCTTGTTAAGTAGATTGATTTTATTACTCATATTTTACCCTAAAGTCTTTCTGACACATTTTAACTGCAATAAAAATCCACTTCAAACACTCAAGACCACATACTTAACCCTGTAATGTTAATCTTGTCCCTGTCATCTGCAATCTCATGTTTTTCTTATAAGCTTTGACATTCCACTTTCAACAGTAATATAAATATGCAAAAAATACATCCACTGCATAACTCGATACACCTTTAATCAACACATCAGATAAATGAACTCCTAACATCTGCGACTGGAGAATTTTAGGAGCCTGACCAAAAACAAGCAACATTTTCCACTGGGAGATCATCGAAACACTGCCTGTGTTTATACACAATCAACTAGCCAAAGATTGATGAGGTTCACTGCCATCATTTGGCTTGTTGGCACAGCCTAGCGAAGCCTGTCCTCTTTCGCCTTTATTCTCAGACTGCCTGCATGATGAAATGTTCAGTCCCATCTGGAGCTAGAACTATAAAACCTCTGATTGCAAATTTGAACGCACTCACTTTTTACACTTTTAGGTCGAATTGGCCAAAATGCCAAAACTTGGATTACTTTGAGATGAATCTTTCGAAGAAGTTTGAGAAAAGCAGCTGATTCTTAAAAGCTTTTTTTTCTTAAATTCCTCTGTTCTGTTTACTTATGGATATTTTATGGACTCATTTAATATGAAAAATATATACATACGAGGGTTCTTCAAAAAGTTTCCACACTTTTTTAACTCTATTTATTAACAATTTCAAAAACAAATTACATCACTTTTCTACAGTCACCTTCTGATAAATTTTTTTCCCAGCGTTGTACCAACTTTTTAATGCCATCAGCAAAAAATGGCTTAGGTTGAGCATGTAGCCACTGATACACCACTGCTTTCACTGATTATCAGGCATAACATTGTGACTGCCTTACTAATATTGTGTTGGTCCCCCTTTTGCTGCCAAAACAGCCTTTGCTTCCCCACGTGCATCAATGAGCCTTGGCTGCCCATGACCCTGTCGCCGGTTTACCACTGTTCCTTCGTTGGACCACTTTTGATAGATACTGACCACTGCAGACCGGGAACACGCCACAAGAGCTGCAGTTTTGGAGATGCTCTGAACCAGTCGTCTAGCCATCTCAATCTGGCCCTTGGTAAACTCGCTCAAATCCTTACGCTCCATATCCATTTTTCCTGCTTCTAACATTGTTTGTTTATTAGGATTTTAACGTCATGTTTTACACCAATTTACCTCACTTGCATGTCTTTGGACTGTGGGAGGAAACCGGAGCTCCTGGAAGAAAACCCACACGGACACGGGGAGAACATGCAAACTCCACACAGAAAGGACCCGGACCGCCCGACCTGGGGATCGAACACAGGACCTTCTTGCTGTAAGGCGACAGTGCTACCCACCCTGCTTCTAACACATGAACTTTTAGGATAAAATGTTCACTTGCTGCCTAGGGCAAGCCGTAGCCTAGTGGTTAGGGTACTGGACTAGTAATCAAAAGGTTGCTGGTTCAAGCCTCACCACTGCCAGGTTGCTGTTGTTGGGCCCTTGAGCAAGGCCCTTAACCTTCACTTGCTCAGATTGTATACTGTAGCTGTACTGTAAGTTGCTTTGGATAAATGCTGAAAGTGTCAATGTAAATGCCTAATATATCCCACTCACTAACAGGTGCCATGAGATAATCAGTGTTATTCACTGATGGTCATAATGTTATGCCTGGTCGGTGTATACAATATTAATTGTAAAATAGTGAATGCAAACCTTTCCTTTTAATATGGAATTTGTAGCCTAATAGAGAAAGTGTAATGAACACAATGAGACAACTATTACATCAGTTCAGAATGTCGCAGGAGGGTTACACGTGTACTGTTACAACTGACCTCCTTAGAATATATTGGATACATTACTTGCTGTTCAAATAATGTTTTTTCATGAGCTGGAACTTCAAACACACACACGCACACACACACACACAGTTGTACATGTTGTGCATTCCACATGTCAGGAGAACAGATAGCTCAGACACCTGACCTTTTACTCCAGACAGAACAACAACATAGTTTCTTGTGTGTGTGTGTGTGTGTGTGTGAGAGAGAGAGAAAGAAAGATGGAGATAGAGTAAAACAAAATATTTAACAAAATGCTGATAACAGACCGTATGTGTTTTAGATGCACTGACGGCTGTCATGGTAACGATGATGTGAAACTGCTGGGTATGAAGTGTTTTTCATATTTTCATATATACAGTGTATCACAAAAGTGAGTACACCCCTCACATTTCTGCAGATATTTAAGTATATCTTTTCATGGGACAACACTGACAAAATGACACTTTGACACAATGAAAAGTAGTCTGTGTGCAGCTTATATAACAGTGTAAATTTATTCTTCCCTCAAAATAACTCAATATACAGCCATTAATGTCTAAACCACCGGCAACAAAAGTGAGTACACCCCTTAGTGAAAGTTCCTGAAGTGTCAATATTTTGTGTGGCCACCATTATTTCCCAGAACTGCCTTAACTCTCCTGGGCATGGAGTTTACCAGAGCTTCACAGGTTGCCACTGGAATGCTTTTCCACTCCTCCATGACGTCATCACGGAGCTGGCGGATATTCGAGACTTTGCGCTCCTCCACCTTCCGCTTGAGGATGCCCCAAAGATGTTCTATTGGGTTTAGGTCTGGAGACATGCTTGGCCAGTCCATCACCTTTACCCTCAGCCTCTTCAATAAAGCAGTGGTCGTCTTAGAGGTGTGTTTGGGGGTCATTATCATGCTGGAACACTGCCCTGCGACCCAGTTTCTGGAGGGAGGGGATCATGCTCTGCTTCAGTATTTCACAGTACATATTGGAGTTCATGTGTCCCTCAATGAAATGTAACTCCCCAACACCTGCTGCACTCATGCAGTCCCAGACCATGGCATTCCCACCACCATGCTTGACTGTAGGCATGACACACGTATCTTTGTACTCCTCACCTGATTGCCGCCACAAATGCTTGAGACCATCTGAACCAAACAAATTAATCTTGGTCTCATCAGACCATAGGACATGGTTCCAGTAATCCAGCAAACTGTTTGCGGGCTTTCTTGTGTAGAGACTTCAGAAGAGGCTTCCTTCTGGGGTGACAGCCATGCAGACCAATTTGATGTAGTGTGCGGCGTATGGTCTGAGCACTGACAGGCTGACCCCCCACCTTTTCAATCTCTGCAGCAATGCTGACAGCACTCCTGCGCTTATCTTTCAAAGACAGCAGTTGGATGTGACGCTGAGCACGTGCACTCAGCTTCTTTGGACGACCAACGCGAGGTCTGTTCTGAGTGGACCCTGCTCTTTTAAAACGCTGGATGATCTTGGCCACTGTGCTGCAGCTCAGTTTCAGGGTGTTGGCAATCTTCTTGTAGCCTTGGCCATCTTCATGTAGCGCAACAATTCGTCTTTTAAGATCCTCAGAGAGTTCTTTGCCATGAGGTGCCATGTTGGAACTTTCAGTGACCAGTATGAGAGAGTGTGAGAGCTGTACTACTAAATTGAACACATCTGCTCCCTATGCACACCTGAGACCTAGTAACACTAACGAGTCACATGACATTTTGGAAGGAAAATGACAAGCAGTGCTCAATTTGGACATTTAGGGGTGTAGTCTCTTAGGGGTGTACTCACTTTTGTTGCCGGTGGTTTAGACATTAATGGCTGTATATTGAGTTATTTTAAGGGAAGAATAAATTTACACTGTTATATAAGCTGCACACAGACTACTTTTCATTGTGTCAAAGTGTCATTTTGTCAGTGTTGTCCCATGAAAAGATATACTTAAATATCTGCAAAAATGTGAGGGGTGTACTCACTTTTGTGATACACTGTATATAATATATGGATTATTATTATAAATGTTGATATTTTTTGGTTGTGCCAACCAGCACGCCCTGAACAGAACGCGAGTACATTGCAGGCCAAAATACAGTATACTCACACATTCACCTTCTCATTCACACTTGTGTTTTTGAAAGGTCAGAAGACACTGGAGAACCTAGACATGGGAAAGGAAAATCCAAAACCCCTTAGAGAAAGTGACCAGACGATTCAAGGTTGAGGTTTTGAACCCATGGCCTTAAAGCCCATATTGATGTGCATGGAAAATATGCACACAAAAAGCACATAGAAGAAAGAACTCTTTTGGGGAACTTATCCTGAAGCTGATGAAGTAATCTTCTGGTATAATACACCGACCAGGCATAACATTATCACAACGGATAGGTGAAGTGAATAACACTGATTATTCATCACGGCGCCTGTTAGTGGGTGGGATATATTAGGCAGCAAGTAAACATTTTATCCTCAAATTCGAGAAATGGGCAAGCGTAAGGATTTGAGCGAGGCTCACAAGGGCCAAATTGTGATGGCCAGACGACTGGGTCAGAGCATCTTCAAAACTGCAGCTCTTGTAGGGTATTCCCGGTCTGCAGTGGTCAGTATCTATCAAAAGTGGTCCAAGGAAGGAACAGTGGTAAACTGGCGACAGGGTCATGGATGCACGTGGGGAGCGAAGGCTGGCCCGTGTGGTCCGATCCAACAGGCGAGCTACTGTAGCTCAAACTGCTAAAGAAGTTAATGCTGGTTCTGATAAAAAGGATACACAGTCAGAATACATAGTGCATCACAGTTTGTTGAGTATGGGGCACCACAATATTAGAAAGGTGGTCATAATGTTATGCCTGATCAGTGTATACCAAGCTTTTCAGCATTTCCCAGAGTTATTCCCTAGATTTAGGCTGTCTTTGCTTTCCTTCTCTGTCCAAGTGATCCTATACTGCCTCAATAATATTTAGATCTGGACTCTAAATGGTTATTAGCTGTTTTCTCTCTCTCTTTACTGCATTACCAGTGTGCTAAAGATCATTATTGTGCTGAAAAATAAAACCATCCCCAATCAGGTGCTTTCCAGAAAGAATGGCTTGATGAATTAAGCCAGCATTTATGATTCCATCAATCTGGACAATTCACCCACACCACTAAAAGCTGCAAGTTCCTTTCCAACTCTTCATCTCACGGTTCTTCCATGATTGGACCCAAAACGTGGATTTGTCATTCCATAATACTCTTTTTCCCTGATCCTAATTTTAATCTTTGTAAGCTGTAGTATATCTTAGTCTTATTACCATGTTCTCCTTCCATAAAAGTGATTTATTGGCTGCTACTGTAAGGGGTTGGTCCACTGGGAGCAGCTCTCAGAACTCCATTTCCCAGAAACCCCAGCACTGATTACTGCTGATCACGGCTGATCAGACACACCTGCTGGGCTCTGCATAAAAAGCTCACCCAAACCATGACTCAGTGCTGCACCTTTGTAGAGGGGCAGAAGGTATGGTAACTAGCAAAAAGGTGAAAAAAAAAAAGAAACGAAAACTACCACAAACAAGTAAAAGAAAAGGGAGAAAAGGACGGAAAGCTGAAACAAAATAAATAAATGAAATAAAAATAATATCAAAAGTTACAAACCTCAGCAGACAGATTAACTGAGGTCTAAACTCAGAAAGAAACTCTGGAGGAAAATTTTCGCTGGACTTAAAGGGTTCAGCTCACTGTCTTTAAATTTATTAACCTCTGAGAGCAAACATTTTAGTTAAAGGAGTGAATTCCTGATCAAGCTTCTTTGGACTGTAGAAGTGTCAATTCTGACCCAGGTACTCTAAGAAACTCATTCATATTCCCATTCCCCAGTCCTTTTTTTGTCTTTAACCCTTCCTGATTTATGAGATTTCTTTATAACAGCTGGATTACATTTAAATGTTCAGCATTTAGCAGACGCTCTTATTCGGAGCAACTTACAGAGGTGCTTTTATAGTAGACATTACCTTACTCTAGATTAAGTAGACGACAATCCAATAATATATATCTGGATCTCCAGTTTATCAACAAATGTGTGAGAAAATGATTGAAATGTTTAAAAACAATGTACCTCAAAGAAAGATTGGAAGGGGTTTGCATATTTCTCCCTCTACAGTGAATAATATCATTAAACGATTTAAGGAATCGGGAGGAATTTCAGTGCATAAAGGACAGGGGTGCAAGCTTAAGCTAAACGCCTGTGATCTTCAATCTGAAGATGAAATGAAACCTGAAACACTAAATCACTTGGTATTCTCGGTGCCAAAATGTCTTTTAAGTGTGGTGAAAAGGAATGGCAACATTACAAAGTGGTAAATGCTTTACTGTCCCAACTTTTTTTGAAATGTGTTTTTTTTGGAATTTGTTGCAGGAATAGATGTTTATTAATAATTGAAATGAAGTTGAGCAGACAAAACATGAACTATCTCAAGTTCATCCTGTCTGTAATTAAATAAAAGTCATTGTAAGAAACTCTGTGGGTTTTTTTTTTATCATTTGCATTTTCCATGCTGTCCCAACTTTTTCTGATTTGGGGTTGTAAGTTAGGTAAACTGGAAATACAAAAATTGGCTGTAATGGCATTTGGCATTGAACTTAAATTTAATTATGGCAAGCCAAACAGGAAATACAGTGTATCACAAAAGTGAGTACACCCCTCACATTTCTGCAAATATTTCATTATATCTTTTCATGGGACAACACTATAGACATGAAACTTGGATATAACTTAGAGTAGTCAGTGTACAGCTTGTATAGCAGTGTAGATTTACTGTCTTCTGAAAATAACTCAACACACAGCCATTAATGTCTAAATAGCTGGCAACATAAGTGAGTACACCCCACAGTGAACATGTCCAAATTGTGCCCAAATGTGTCGTTGTCCCTCCCTGGTGTCATGTGTCAAGGTCCCAGGTGTAAATGGGGAGCAGGGCTGTTAAATTTGGTGTTTTGGGTACAATTCTCTCATACTGGCCACTGGATATTCAACATGGCACCTCATGGCAAAGAACTCTCTGAGGATGTGAGAAATAGAATTGTTGCTCTCCACAAAGATGGCCTGGGCTATAAGAAGATTGCTAACACCCTGAAACTGAGCTACAGCATGGTGGCCAAGGTCATACAGCGGTTTTCCAGGACAGGTTCCACTCGGAACAGGCCTCGCCAGGGTCGACCAAAGAAGTTGAGTCCACGTGTTCGGCGTCATATCCAGAGGTTGGCTTTAAAAAATAGACACATGAGTGCTGCCAGCATTGCTGCAGAGGTTGAAGACGTGGGAGGTCAGCCTGTCAGTGCTCAGACCATACACCGCACACTGCATCAACTCGGTCTGCATGGTCGTCATCCCAGAAGGAAGCTGACGCACAAGAAAGCCCGTAAACAGTTTGCTGAAAACAAGCAGTCCAAGAACATGGATTACTGGAATGCCCTGTGGTCTGACGAGACCAAGATAAACTTGTTTGGCTCAGATGGTGTCCAGCATGTGTGGCGGCGCCCTGGTGAGAAGTACCAAGACAACTGTATCTTGCCTACAGTCAAGCATGGTGGTGGTAGCATCATGGTCTTGGGCTGCATGAGTGTTGCTGGCACTGGGGAGCTGCAGTTCATTGAGGGAAACATGAATTCCAACATGTACTGTGACATTCTGAAACAGAGCATGATCCCCTCCCTTCGAAAACTGGGCCTCATGGCAGTTTTCCAACAGGATAACGACCCCAAACACAACCTCCAAGATGACAACTGCCTTGCTGAGGAAGCTGAAGGTAAAGGTGATGGACTAAACCCAATTGAGCACCTGTGGCGCATCCTCAAGTGGAAGGTGGAGGAGTTCAAGGTGTCTAACATCCACCAGCTCCGTGATGTCATCATGGAGGACTGGAAGAGGATTCCAGTAGCAACCTGTGCAGCTCTGGTGAATTCCATGCCCAGGAGGGTTAAGGCAGTGCTGGATAACAATGGTGGTCACACAAAATATTGACACATTTGGGCACAATTTGGACATGTTCACTGTGGGGTGTACTCACTTATGTTGCCAGCTATTTAGACATTAATGGCTGTGTGTTGAGTTATTTTCAGAAGACAGTAAATCTACACTGCTATACAAGTTGTACACTGACTACTCTAAGTTATATCCAAGTTTTATTTCTATAGTGTTGTCCCATGAAAAGATATAATAAAATATTTGCAGAAATGTGAGGGGTGTACTCACTTTTGTGATACACTGTATATATATATATATATATACGTATATATATATATATATATATATATATATATATATATATATATATATATAATGAATCTCTCTCTATATATATCGCGATTAATCGCATTTTTTTTTAAAAATAGGTGGTTTTATTGTTATATTGTACATACACTAACATACACAAAAACTGTCGAAGTTAACGCGATAATAATAACGCATTCCAGTGTTGCCAGATTGGGCGATTATCCGCCTAATTGGGCGGATTTTGTTGGAAAAAAATTTTTAAGAAGCACCAGCATTGTAGAAGGTGTTGGTCAGTAGTGTTGGTCAGTCTGTATCATATTCTTGAAATGATAAAGTATTGCAAAGGAATATCTTTGAAATTCTTCCTCATAATGTTAAGGTTGCTATATTTTGGTTTTTCACTTGTCAGGGAAAATTACGAGAGAAAAAAGCTTATTATTATTATGCGTGTGATATATATCATTTACGTGATCTGCGTATCAAGTTACCACTGTGTGTTGTACGTCACTGAGCTGATATGTGATATGTGTGAGAGCTGATATCAGGTGACCAGCGGGTAACGGCGTGTTATGTTTAAGTGTGATGCTCCAAGTTGTGGATTAAGCAATAAAGACAACTCGTTCTCCACATAACTAGTGTCATTTGTATTTCGTGGTTAAGTACAAAACATAACAATGCGGGTCTTCGTGATGTAATTCTACATGGCACTCACTGCCTGTATAGGTAAATGAGTGAGTGACCACATAAAAAAGGTATCAGTTTCTGTGCCATCCCTGTGTGAGCAATGGTCTCAGTCTGGCCACCCCTGTAAAAATTGTCTGGCTCCGCCACTGGGCACTTACTCCTCTACTCCTCTACCATGCCGTGCATGGTCAAGTCTCAACATGAACTACGGATGACTCGCAGGGCTAAATAGAATTTGCGTTAACGGCACTATTTTTTTTAATCGCGTTAAATTGAGATTGCGTTAATGCGTTATTATCACGTTAACTTCGACAGCCCTAATATATATATATTTATAAACTTAAACTAGATATATACGGAATGAAAGACTAGCAAATAATGACGTATGGTCACTATACCATAGCTAAAACAACAAACCTAATTGTGATATACAGTATATAAGAGTTGTGTGGCCTTGACCCTAGTGATTACAGTTTGTTTAATTAAATTGGAAAAACAATTAAATGACTAAAAATTAAGCCACGGAGGGCATACAGCATTTGTATATGTACAAACATGTGAAAATCTATAATTTCCCCAGCTGTTTTCACATCTGTTTTTATAAGAAAGGAAAAAGGAAAGAACCGGGAATCCAGCATAAGAAAGGAGTCACCCGCACATGGGTCCATTAGAGAAAGAAAAAGGAAAAGGCAGGCTCAGCAACCATGCAATTACCTTCATATGACAAAATGTCTGAGATTAGCGAGTGGTTGCAGCCGTCTTTTGGTTCGGTGAAGGTGGAGGAAGCAGTGGGAGAGAACAGGGTGCAAAAGCAAGTTCCCTGCTGCTACAATTGGGTAGTAATTAGACATCTGTGGGTTTCTCAGAGAACACATTGTGCACACGTCTACGTAGCACTAGGAAGACTATACAAATCTGCCATCAGACAAATAAATAACTAAATAAATAAATAACAAGTGTCATAGAAGCATATCATTTGTGTATAGCATAAAACAATTGGTCATCATCTTCTGGTGTAATTACAATTATCCAAAAGTTTACATTTGTTGAATTTTAACCTACAACTTATTGTCTGTAATCAATAGGATAGCTGATAATTGCTCTGCTGTGTTGATCTCTAAATGAGTGGTGACGCAAAGTTGAGCCAAAATTCCAGGACCGCTAACAACTGCAGTGTACTGTCAAAGATTGAATACAATTACTGTATATACAGTTATATCAGGTTGGTACATGTAGACTGAGGATGTGGAGTTCATATATGTATTATACTATATGTGTATTCATATATATTTAAACTTCATTTAAACTATACACGATAACTCATAACATTATGACCACCTTCCTAATACTGTGTTGGTGCCCCTTTTGCTACCAAAACAGCCCTGCAACTGTGATGCACTGTGTATTCTGACACCTTTCTATCAGAACCAGCATTAACTTCTTCAGCAATTTGAGCTACAGTAGCTTGTCTGTTGGATCGGACCACACGGGTCAGCCTTCACTTCCCCACATGCAATGAGCTTTGGCCGCCCATGACCCTGCCGCCGCTTTACCACTGTTCCTTCCTTGGACCACTTTTGATAGATACTGACCACTGCAGACTTGGAACACCCCAAAAGAGCTGCAGTTTTGGAGATGCTCTGACCCACTCGTCTAGCCATCACAATTTGGCGCTTGTCAAACTCGCTCAAATCCTTACGCTTGCCTATTTTTCCTGCTTCTAACACATCAACTTTGAGGATAAAATGTTCACTTGCTGCCTAATATATCCCACCCACTAACAGATGTCGTGATGAAGAGATAATCAGTGTTATTCACTTTACCAGTCATAATGTTATGCCTCTTTTATTATTATTATTATTATTATTATTATTATTATTATTATTATTATTGTTATTGTTATTATTATTATTATTATTATCATATTTTATCTGTCAAGTCTCAATCTGCATCATACTTTGAACAAACACATGACCAAATTGACCAAATAAATACAATAACTAGAATGGGTGTCTCAATACTTTTGTCCATAGTTTTGAAAAATTGTATTCTTTGAACCTGGGGACCTTGTGAATACTGGTCCAGTATCTTAACCACTGAGACACACTATGCTGTATGTGTTTCTCCACTCCTCTTGCTGGCACCTGTACTAGACAGCAGGATTCACTATTAAAGTGGCAATGAGGAGAAACTCTATCCAATCTTTCCTTCTTCAGACATGGTCAATAGTGTCTGCTAAGCTCTTGGCTAGGCCAGAAGCACAGCTCACAAGCTGAAACTCTCTGTGGTGAGCTAGCAAATCTTGAACAGATTTAAAATAATTTACTTGATTTACTATATAATGGTAGAGCCTCTCTATAAATGCATCATTTATAGTGAAATCAAACGCAAGAGGTGAATGCAGTGATCATTTCTACAACTGATTTTCCATCTCTTTTATTTATTTCAGCCACTTAGCCTTTTTTCTCTGCATATTCCTCCCCGGCTTTCTTCTCTCACTCACTGATTTCTCTTTCCACTCTCCATCTCCAGCATTCGAGCTGCTCTGAAGGGTGCAATTACCTTGGTGACGCGTGCCACGGCAACCGGGCCGAGATGCTGATTATGCACCGCAGAAACGAAGCTGATTGGCCAAATAAAGCTCTCATTAGCTCGCTGTCACTCTCTCGGCAGCCATTAGCGCATTAGCTAAACTGACCATTAAATGAGCCTAGGTCTGCTCCATCTGCTTTTGCTCACAAAAAGAAAAAGAGAGTATAGTGAGGTGAAGAAAGAATGAACTGCTGTAAGATTTTATAAGAAAGCAGCAGTTTAATTATTTACAAAAATATAGTTTTTCTTTAAGAAAGTAAAAAATGACTAAAAATTATTCACAAGGATAAAATACATGTAGATATGGGCAAAAAAACAAAGAGTGGAGGAAGGTGAGAGATGTAGAGAGTGGAGGAAGGTTAGTGATGTAGAGAGTGGAGGAAGGTGAGAGATGAAGAGAGTGGAGGAAGGTGAGAGATGTAGAGAGTGGAGGAAGGTGAGAGATGTAGAGAGTGGAGGAAGGTGAGAGATGTAGAGAGTGGAGGAAGGTGAGAGATGTAGAGAGTGGAGGAAGGTGAGAGATGTAGAGAGTGGAGGAAGGTGAGAGATGTAGAGAGTGGAGGAAGGTTAGTGATGTAGAGAGTGGAGGAAGGTTAGTGATGTAGAGAGTGGAGGAAGGTTAGTGATGTAGAGAGTGGAGGAAGGTGAGAGATGTAGAGAGTGGAGGAAGGTGAGAGATGAAGAGAGTGGAGGAAGGTGAGAGATGTAGAGAGTGGAGGAAGGTGAGAGATGTAGAGAGTGGAGGAAGGTGAGAGATGTAGAGAGTGGAGGAAGGTTAGTGATGTAGAGAGTGGAGGAAGGTTAGTGATGTAGAGAGTGGAGGAAGGTTAGAGATGTAGAGAGTGTAAGGTTAGTGATGTAGAGAGTGGAGGAAGGTTAGTGATGTAGAGAGTGGAGGAAGGTGAGAGATGTAGAGAGTGGAGGAAGGTGAGAGATGAAGAGAGTGGAGGAAGGTGAGAGATGTAGAGAGTGGAGGAAGGTGAGAGATGTAGAGAGTGGAGGAAGGTGAGATATGTAGAGAGTGGAGGAAGGTTAGTGATGTAGAGAGTGGAGGAAGGTTAGAGATGTAGAGAGTGGAGGAAGGTTAAAGATGTAGAAAGTGGAGGAAGGCAAGCAATGAAGAGAGTGGAGGAAGGTGAGAGATGTAGAGATTTCTAGAGATTTGAGGACAGTGAGAGATGTAGAGTGTGGAGGACCGTGAGAGATGTAGAACATAGAGGAGATAAGGGAGGAAGGTTAGAGATGTAGAGTGTGGTGGAAGGTTAGAGCTGTAGAGAGTGGAGGAAGGTGAGGGAGGATGGTGAGAGATGTAGAGATTTGAGGACAGTGAGAGATGTAGAGTGTGGAGGACTGAGAGATGTAGAAATGGGAGGAAGGTGAAAGATGTAGAGTGTGGAGGACAGTGAGAGATGTAGAGTGTGGAGGACAGTGAGACATGTAGAGATTTGAGGACAGCGAGAGATGTAGAAATGGGAGGAAGGTGAGAGATGTAGGAATGGGAGGAAGGTGAGAGATGTAGGAATGGGAGGAAGGTGAGAGATGTAGAATGTGGAGGACAGTGAGAGATGTAGAAATGAGAGGAAGGTGAGAGATGTAGGAATGGGAGGAAGGTGAGAGATGTAGAGTGTGGAAGACAGTGAGACGTAGAGATTTTAGGACTGAGAAATGTAGTGTGGAGGACAGTGAGAGATGTAGAGTGTGGAGGACAGTGAGAGATGTAGAAATGGGAGGAAGGTGAGAGATGTAGGAATGGGAGGAAGGTGAGAGATGTAGAGTGTGGAGGACAGTGAGAGATGTAGAGTGTGTAAGACAGTGAGAGATGTAGAGATTTGAGGGCAGTGAGAGATGTAGAGTGTGGAGGACAGTGAGAGATGTAGAGATTTGAGGACAGTGAGAGATGTAGAGTGTGGAGGACAGTGAGAGATGTAGAGTGTGTAAGACAGTGAGACATGTAGAGATTTGTGGACCGTGAGAGATGTAGAGTGTGGAGGACAGTGAGAGATGTAGAGTGTGTAAGACAGTGAGACGTAGAGATTTGAGGACAGTGAGAGATGTAGAGTGTGTAAGACAGTGAGAGATGTAGAGATTTGAGGGCAGTGAGAGATGTAGAGTGTGGAGGACAGTGAGAGATGTAGAGATTTGAGGACAGTGAGAGATGTAGAGTGTGGAGGACAGTGAGAGATGTAGAGTGTGTAAGACAGTGAGACACGTAGAGATTTGTGGACCGTGAGAGATGTAGAGTGTGGAGGACAGTGAGAGATGTAGAGTGTGGAGGACAGTGAGAGATGTAGAGTGTGTAAGACAGTGAGACGTAGAGATTTGAGGACAGTGAGAGATGTAGAGTGTGGAGGACAGAGAGAGATGTAGAAATAGGAGGAAGGTGAACGATTTCACCTGCGGCCTAATTAAAATGACTAACCAAAGCTAATCACATTTCCATAATGAAGAGATGAGTTTAGACAGATTACACACCACCAACGCTCCGCTCAGTGTAGATAATCCTTCCTGTTGCGTTCCATAACTGCTTCTAATTGCACCTGAAGGTGGTAAAGCGATGGAAGCATAAAGAGCTGCACAGCAAGTGTTGAAACGATGGAAAAACGGTTCGTTTCACATTAATTTTTATCACTCATATTTAAGACCATTAGCTCAGACCTTCCAGTCAAATTGACTGCAGGCCAACATCTTCCAACAGTGTGCAAGTACATGAAAGCTGAAAAAAAAAGCAAGTGGACTCCTGAGCACTGACCATGAACTCAGTGGTCATCCCAATGCAAATCCATTATTGAGGACATTAAAAAGAAGTCCGCATTTGTAGCTATACCAGCCTTGGTTCTCCTGTAAAACCGTTTTGTGAGGTTGCCACAGGCTGGACGAGAAGGCCTGGCTCACAATGGATGTTCCAGTTCATCCTGTTTGTGCAGGCCACTGGAGTTTCTCTACACCAAACTTTTCACACATGTCTTTATGGACCTTACCTAGTGGACTAAACAGTTTGTTTGTTTGTTTGTTTATTAGGGTTTTAACGTCATGTTTTACACTCTTTTGGTTACATTCATGACAGGAACGGTAGTTACTCAAGGTTCATCAAACACAGTCATGGACAATTTAGTGTTTCCAATTCACCTCACTTGCATGTCTTTGGACTGTGGGAGGAAACCGGAGCACCTGGAGGAAACCCACACGGACACAGGGAGAACATGCAAACTCCACACAGAAAAAACCTGGGCCTCCCCACCTGGGGATCGAACCCAGGACCTTCTTGCTGTGAAGTGATAGTGCTACCCACTTAGCCACCGTGCCGCCCCTGGACAAAACAGAAAACCGAATTTCTTATGCCAAAACAAAACAAGGGTCTTTCTCAAACCTGGAAAGCACATAAATAAGTTGCCCATAACATGCCAATGCCACATAACCTGTTGGACTTTCTGTTCTGACAATCTTGTTATCTTGCTCAGAGGTCATCTTCCTCCATTTGTTTTCTGATGCACTTGTTCTCAAAAGCCTGAATGCTTCTTTCTTCTTCTTCTTTCTACGTCCAGGGTTCTCATATGTGGCTACTTGCCAGACCAAGGCTTGCATCAAATGCAGCTTGGTGATGGAGCCAACTGGCTTGTTTTATATTCTTGTCGATTTTCCACCAATGACTATTGTCATTCTTGACTTCACCAGAACATTCTGCAGTATTTGATATTCTTCTTCCCACATATAAGGAGTCTACTTGTTTCAATCTTCTACCTCATTGTTTCTTCAATGCTTCTTCATTGTTCATCACTTTCGTTTTAGCTGCCTTCATCAGCATGTTCTCTTCCTTCTCAGCCTTCTCGACATGGTGATGTAACCAATAATACATTGTCATCATTGTACCATTCGATTGGAAAAAGGTCTTTCCACCAATCCTGAATCCTCAGGCAAATCCTTGTAGTGCCTTTCTCAAAACTTATTCTACAGGGATAATAAACAGACATGGTGAAATGTTACATCTTTCTCAGACTCCCTGTCAGACAGCAGCAAGCTGTTGGGTATACATATTCCTCAGTAGTTGGACCAGGTACGAGGAAAACCCATTTCAAGCATGGGTATCCATAATTGGTCATGCTGTACCATGTCAAACATCTTTGTAAAAATCACTGAAACATAAATACAGTGCCTGATTCCTGTCTCTTGCTTACTTCATGATGACCGCAATAGATGTGACTAAACCAAACAAGCAAATACAAACAAGCAATTTAATGTAAGAATGCTACAACCCCAAAACAAAAACAAGTTGAAACATTATTTATACATTTATTTCTGCATTTCAGGCCTGC
This sequence comes from Trichomycterus rosablanca, assembly GCF_030014385.1. Lineage (NCBI taxonomy): Eukaryota > Metazoa > Chordata > Actinopteri > Siluriformes > Trichomycteridae > Trichomycterus > Trichomycterus rosablanca. The sequence continues at coordinate 24,934,211 of NC_085999.1, forward strand.
AACACATTCCAAGTTGGGACAGTAAAGCATTTACCACTTTGTAATGTTGTGATTCCTTCTCACAACATGTTTTGGCACCAAGGATACCAAGTGATGAAGTGTTTCAGTGATGGTTTTTGAACCATTCTTCCTGCAAACACGTCTTAAAGTGTGAAACAGTACAGTGTTGTCATTGCCAAGTTTTCTGTTTTAAAATTCTCAACAAATTCTCTATTGGGGACAGGTCAGGACTACAGGCAGGACAGTCAAGTACCTGTACTCTTTTCTTCTGCAGCCATGCCTTTGTAATGTGTGCAACATAAGGTTTTGCATTGTCTTGTTAAAAATGCATGAGCGTCCCTGCATAGGCAGCATGGGTTGCTCCAAGTTGCTTTGCTTTATTGGGACTGGGATGACATGCTATTCTTGCGGGGATTATAAATTTCACTCTCTTAAGTTTCTTGAGATAACTGTAACAGCATTTAGCAGATGCTTTTATCCAAAGCCACTTACACAATGAGTGGAACATGATGAGCAATTGAGGGTTAAGGGCCTTGCTCAGGGACCCAACAGTGGCAACTTGGTGGTGGCAAGCTTGAACCGGCAACCTTCTGATTACTAGTCCAGTACCTTAACCACTGAGCTATCACTGAGCCCCTATTCCATTAGTTCAAGGTGAGGAAAATATTTGTCATGAGTCAGGACTATAGTGGCTGAAATCTAAATCTTTTAGACCATATAGTGTGTACACATGGGTTCCAGTGCTGAAGAAATAAACATATTACAGAGCCACATATGGCCAAAAGTATTAAGACATCAGCTAATTACTGAGTTCAAGTGTTTCAACCACACACTGTTAAGACGTGTTTAATATCACTGATATAAAAACTTGTGACATAAAATTGGTTGGTGTAGAGAAACTTCAGTGGCCTGCACATACTTGGCCTCAATGCTAGTGATCTCTATTGAGACATACTGGAAGACTAATTTCAGGCCAGGCCTTCTCGTCCAACATCAGTGCCCAACCATAAATGCAGTTTTGACTTAATAGGTACAAATTCCCAGAGACACACCTTTTCAGGAATCTTCTGGAAAGCTCTCCCCAAAAAGTAGAGGCTTTTAAAGCTATGACTGGGGAGCCAACTCCATAATATTGTGCATTGTGCGTTTTGGAATGGGATGTCCAAAAAGCTCATGGTCACATTTTTGGCCATTTAGTTTTATATGTTTTGGATCAGTTCTCAAAAGGTAAAAGAAAGCCAGTCTTGTCTACTACTTTTAAAATAGATACAGCATGTGTACAATTTAATAACTGCTCAGGACTGGAGTTTGTCAGCAATGTAATTTATAACCACAATAATCCAGTACTGCTGAATATCAATAGCATGGTGCAAACACTGAGTTCATCTTTCTGTCATTTAGCTCGCATCAGCAATGGTAAATGTATAAATAAATTTCAGTTAATGTCAGTAAAAGGAAATAGTTGCAGATTTGAAAGTATAATCAGGTATTACAAAACCAATACCAAAAAAACAATGGCACATGAAATAAAAATAATAATAATAATAATATTAATTTATAGCATTTAATTTTTCACATTTTCAACTTTTATTTATTAATTTTATTAAATAATTATTGTAGTTTTTTATTTTAATATATTTGCTTAATACATAAAAGTAAATAAATACATACATACATAAAACATGGGACAGAGGCAATACACAACATTAGTGAAATGATCACAAATACTTGTGCTGGTTAATTGTAATAAATTTAGGAATTTCACCATCTGCAGACCATAAAACATTTATAGAATTGGGAGAACTCACAAAAGGCATAAAAGTCAAGGCCGAAAACCAACACTGAATGCCAGTGACCTTCCATCCCTCAGACAGCACTGCATTAAAAAACTAAATTCTCCTGTAATAAATACAACCACATTTAATTGTTTTCATTTTTTAAACTGGGTTCATATTCATGTTCAATTCTAAATTGATTAACACTTCAGCTTCTCAAAAGACCGGGACGTCCACTGTCATATATTGAGTCTCATAATGCACCGAAGGTTTTCAATAGAAGACAAATCTGGACTCCAGACAGGCAGTAAAACTTAAATAGTTCTTCATTGTGCTGTTGTTAATTAAATATCTGTAAAAGATTCAATGATTCCCTACTGAATGAATCAGAACCAGTGTCGACTCCATTAATCAACCAAAGAAACAATTCAACTCCAATGATTCCTCTCTAAAAGAATCAAAAACAGCGTTAACTCCAATATCTATCAACCATAGAAACACCGATGATTCATTACTGAAGGAATCAGAACGAGAGTCGACTCCAATATCTACCTATAAAAGAGTCGACTCCAACGAGTCACCACTGAAGGAATCAGAACAAGAGTCGACTCCAATATCTACCTATAAAAGAGTCGGACTCCAACGAGTCACCACTAAATGAATCAGAACCAGTGTCGACTCCATTAATCAACCAAAGAAACAAAAACAAATTTGACTCCAACGATTCCTCACTAAAAGAATCAAAACCGGCATCGACTCCAATACCTACCAACCAAGGAAAACCAAAGTCAACACCAATGATTCATTACTAAAGGAATCAGAACCAGAGTCGATTCCAAAGTCTACTACAGGAAGCAGAACCTGAATCTACAGCAAACATTACCTATTGTAGGAATCAGAACCAGAGTCGACTCCAATATCTACCTATAAAAGAGTCGACTCCAATGATTACCTAGTGAATAAATCAGAACCAGTGTCGACTCCATTAAAATATCAAAGATTCCTCACTAAGAGTCAAAACCGGCATCAACTCTAATATCTACCAACTAAACAAAAACCGAGTCGACACCAATGATTCATTACTAAAGGAATCAGAAGCCTAGTCAATTCCAAAGTCTACTACAGAAAGCAGTACCTGAATCTACTGCAAATATTCCCTATTGTAAGAATCAGAACCAGAGTAAACTCAGATGATTCTCTACGTAGGAATCAGAATCGACTCCAATATCTACCCATAAAAGAGTCGACTTCAACGAGTTGCTACTGAATAAATCAGAACCAGTGTTGACTCTATTAATCAACCAAAGAAAAAAAATTGATTCAACTCCAACAATTCCTCACTAAGAGTCAAAACCGGCATCGACTCTAATATCTACCAACTAAACAAAAACAGAGTTGACACCAATGATTCATTACTAAAGGAATCAGAACCAGAGTCGATTCCAAAGTCTACTACAGGAAGCAGAACCTGAATCTACTGCAAATATCCCCTATTGTAGGAATCAGAACCAGAGTTGACTCTAATATCTACCTATAAAAGAGTCGACTCCAACTAGTTGCTACTGAATAAGTCAGAACCAGTGTCGACTCCATTAATCAACCAAAGAAACAAATCAAATTCAACTCCAACGATTCCTCACTAAAAGAATAAAAAAACCAATATCTAGCAACTATAAAAAAGGCGGAGTTGACACCAATGATTCATTACTAAAGGAATCAGAACCAGAGTTGATTCCAAAGTCTGCTACAGGAAGCAGAAGCTGAATCTACTGCAAATATTTTCTACTAAAGGAATTAGAACCAGAGTCGACTCCATTAATCAACCAAAGAAACAAAAACGTATTCGACTCAAATGATTCCTCACTAAAATAATTAAAACTGGCATTGACTCCAAAGTCGACTACAGCAAGCAGAAGCTGAGTCTACTGCAAATATTTCCTACTGAATGAATCAGAACCAGAGTCAACCCCAACTATTCCCTAGTGAATAAATCAGAACCAGTGTCGACTCCATTAATCTATCAAAAAAACAAAAATGGATTTGACTCCAACGATTCCTCACTAAGAGTCAAAACCGATTAATTACTAAAGGAATCAAAACCAGAGTCGACTCCAATATCTACCTATAAAAGAGTTGACTCCAACGAGTTGCTACTGAATGAATCAGAGCCAGTGTTGACTCCATTATTCAACCAAAGAAACAAAAACAGATTAGACTCCAATGATTTCTCACTAAAAGAATCAAAACCGGTGTCGACTCCAAAGTCGACCACAGCAAGCAGAAGCTGAGTCGACACAAATTATTCATTACTTAAGGAATCAGAACCAGAGTCGACTCCAGTATCTACCTATGGAAGTGTCGACTCCAACAAGTCGCTACTGAATGAATCAGAACCAGTGTCGACTCCATTAATCAACCAAAGAAACAAAAACGGATTCGATTAACCGCACTAAAAAAAATTACAAAAAACTAAATCAAATATTCCCTACTGAAGGAATCAGAGTCAACTCCAATATCTACCTATAAAAGAGTCGACTCCAATGATTCTCTAGTGAATTAAATGTCGACTCCATTATTCTATCAAAGAAACAAAAGCGGATTCAACTCCATTAATTCCTCACTAAAAGCATAAAAAACGGCGTCAACTCTAAACGGAGTCGACACCTATGATGTCCAAAATGTATATGCATATTAATATTATTAGCTGTTTCTGTCTTTTGGTAGTTTTTTGGCAAGCATATGAGTCAAAGCATTTTGTAAGATAAGAAATTGTAAGAAGAAGCAGCGGCATAAAATTAAATTAATGAGAAAAAAACGTTGGTGGTAAAATAAGTAAAAGAAGCTTGACGTCAGCATCATGCCACTTTAATTAAAACACCCCTTTTATCACGAACAAACCTGCGAAGATGAGCAAAATGAATTAATGTGAGCTTCCAAAACAATTAAAAGCATACAAAAAAGCCCGTTGCTAAGACACTTTGAAAGTCTTCTTTTAATATCGGAAGATTGACGATTTAAAAAGAAGTGCTTATCTACTGCAAATAAAAAGACTTCATTTATTTCATTTATTAAACAAAACCCCACGAACCCCTTTTAAAAGATGTATTATATCAGATGCTTGTTTAAGTCATTACGAACTAAAGACGTGCAGAAACGTTTGTCAGAAACGACTAACTGTGGTTTAAAATAATTCGTCTAACACTCACTCACTCACTTTCTTAACCGCTTATCCAATCAGGGTCGTGGGGGGTGCTGGAGCCTATCCCAGCTTTTTTTCAATGGGCACAAGGCACACAGTAACACCCTAGACAGGGCGCCAGTCCATCGCAGGGCACACACACATACACACACACACATCCATTCACCTATACGGCAATTTAGTGTCTCCAATTAACCTGACTACATATTTTTGGACTGTGGGAGGAAACCGGATCTCCCGGAAGAAACCCACGCAGACACGGGGAGAACATGCGAACTCTGCACAGAAAGGCCCAGACCGCCCCGCCTGGGGATCGAACCCAGGAACTTCTTGCTGTGAGGTGACAGTGCTTCCCACAGAGCTGCCCAATTTGTTCTAATTACGTTCTCATACAGAGAATCACCATCAAACAACTGATTTGCTAAAAAGCTACTGACCACACACTTTCTGATTGTACACTGAGCCAAAACACCACTGTCTGATAGCACCGCTGGAGACTTGAACCCAGGATGCCTGCAGTAGTGGGCTAGCATAATTTACCGCTGCGCCACCTGAGTGCCCGCTAATTAATTATGAGTACTTGAATTGAGACATCAGATGAATAATCCCAGTGTGTGTGGTGAATCTTACAATGTGCTAGGATCTACCCTGGTTACACTGATCAGCCATAAGATTAAAACCACCTCTTTGTTTCTACACTCACTGTCCATTTTATCAGCTTCACTTACCATATAGAAGCACTTTGTAGTTCTACAATTACTGACTGTAGTCCATCTGTTCCTCTGCATGCCTTGGTAGCCCCCTTTCATGCTGTTCTTTGATGGTCAGGACCCCCACAGGACCACCACAGAGCAGGTATTATTTGGTTGGTGGATCATTCTCAGCACTGCAGTGACACTGACATGGTGATGGTGTGTTAGTGTGTGTTGTGCTGGTATGAGTGGATCAGACACAGCAGTGCTGCTGGAGTTTTCAAATACCGTGTTCACTCACTCTCCACTCTATTAAACACTCCTACCTAGTTGGTTCACCTTGTAGATGTAAAGTCAGAGACGATCGCTCATCTATTGTTGCTGTTTGAGTTGGTCATCTTCTAGACCCTCATCAGTGGTCACAGGACGCTGCCCACTGGGCGCTGTTGGCTGGATATTTTTGGTTAGTGGACTATTCTCAGTCCAGCAGTGACACTGAGGGGTTTAAAAACTCAATCAACGCTATTGTGTCTTTTCCACTCATACCAGCACAACACACACTAACACACCACCACCATGTCAGTGTCACTGCAGTGCTGAGAATGATCTACCACACAAATAATACCTGGAAGAGTCCTGACCATTGAACAGTCTGAAAAAGAGCTAACAAAGCATGTAGCGAAACAGATGTACTACAGTCAGTAATTGTAGAACTACAAAGTGCTTCTATATGGTAAGTGGAGCTGATAAAATGGACAGTGAGTGTAGAAACAAGGAGGTGGTTTTAATGTATTTTCTCCTCTTTTTCTTCCTTTTTAGCGCGTCCAATTGCCCGATTGCGTCATGTTTCCTCTCCACCAATGTCGATCCCTGCTCTGATTGAGGAGAATGAAGCTAACCCATGCCCCCTCCGACACGTGGGCAGCAGCATGTCACCTACACTTTGACGAGTGCAATGCGGATCAGCGCTGTGTATGGAGAGACACACCCTGACAGCACTCTTTTCCCGTCTCTGCGCAGGTACCATCAATTAGCCAGCAGAGGTCGTAATTGCATTATTTATGAGTCCCTATCCGGCTTTTTTTTAAATATCCCACCCCTATCTGAAGAACAGGCCAATCGTTGTTCATGTGGCTGCTCAGCCCAGCCGGCAGGCAGAGCTGAGACTCGATACAATGTATTCAAGATCACAGCTCTGGTTCCAGCGTGTGTTTTTACCGCTGCGCCACCTGAGCGGCTGGAAAGGAAGTTTTTTTAATTCTTGCCAAAATGTTGGAGGCATAAATGGAACCATAAGTTCAGTAGTGATTTTGTTTTTCACCAAACACGCCAAACCATCTTTGAGTCTTTATCCACAGCTTTGTGCAAGCTACAAATTATGTATTTAATATAGTTAAATAATTGAACACACTTCTAACCATATGTGTGAATAAAACACTTAAACGTTACATTGATTTTGAGTATTCACATCATTTTGGCCCATGAGGCTGATGTTTTTACATTTCTGGGGTTCAGTTGATACAGTATCATGATCATGGTCAGTCTGAACCTACTGTCTTATCGCAAGTATATCAAAGAACATTACTTTCAGTTTCATTCCTCATTAAGCCTATAGGGAATTTAGTGGAGCTAACCCACTTTAATGGAAGCCAAACAGTACCCATGCATAGAAAAAAAGACAGACTCCACACAATGAACCAGAAGTAGATAAAGCAGTGATTTGTAAACTGTCTTTTACAGGTATTTAATTAAAAACAGCACACAGACAAATGACTTATGTTTTACTGCCTGTCTGGAGTCCAGATCTGTCTCCTATTAAAAACGTATGGTGCATTATGAGACTCAGTGTAGACCGTGGACGTCCAGGTCTTTTGAGAAGCTTACCATAATAGAAGCACTTTGTAGTTCTACAATTACTGACTGTAGTCAATCTGTTTCTCTACATGCTTTGTTAACCTGCTTTCATGCTGTTCTTCATTGGTCAGGACTCTTCCAGGACCCCTCAGAGCAGTTATTATTTAGATGGTGGATGATATTCAGCACTGCAGTGACACTGACATGGTGGTGGTGTGTTAGTGTGTGTTGTGCTGGTATGAGTGGATCAGACACAGCAATGCTGCTGGAGTTTTTAAACACCTCACTGTCACTACTGGACTGAGAATAGTCCACCAACCAAAAATATCCAGTCAACAGCATCCTATGGGCAGCGTCCTATGACCACTGATGAAGGTCTAGATGATGACCAACTCAAACAGCAGCAATAGATGAGTGATCGTGTGTGACTTTACATCTACAAGGTGGACCAACTAGGTAGCAGTGTCTGATAGAGTAGACAGTGAGTGGACACGGTATTTAAAAACTCCAGCAGCGCTGCTGTGTCTGATCCACTCATACCAGCACAACACACACTAACACACCACCACCATGTCAGTGTCACTGCAGTGCTGAGAATCATCTACCAGCTAAATAATACCTGCTCTGTAGTGGTCCTGTGGGGGTCCTAAACATTGAAGAACAGCATGAAAGGGGGCTAACAAAGCATGCAGAGAAACAGATGAACTACAAAATGCTTCTATATGGTAAGTGGAGCTGATAAAATGGACAGTGAGTGTAGAAACAAAGAGGTGGTTTGTGTAAAGGACAGTGGTAGCCTAGTGAGTAGAGCTTTAGGCTATCAGTTGCAAGATTTTCAGTTCAAATCCAGGCTCCGCTATGCAGCCACTGTTGCGCCCTTGAGCAAGGCTTTTAACCCTGCGCTCTGACCTCAGCTTCCAAACATGCTGGGATATATGAAAAAATAGACTGTATTCTTTATAAAAAAAAGCTACACCAAATAATTTTCTTTTTTGTACCTTTCCTTACTCCTTGCTTACCCCTTATTTCCATGGATCAACCCCAGACTGAGTCACTGTCTGGGTGTATAGAGTGAAATCTCACTGGGTTCCTTTCAACAGGGACGTGTCATCTGGAGAACCCCAGAGGGTGCAGCTGTTTCCATTCTGATCTGTTCATGATCCAGCAATAGATAAAGAAAGGAAGGAGACGCAAAGGGAGGAAAAGCGAGACAGAAATAAAAAGGTTGGCGTTTAACTTTATTTATGAATTAGAAGACATGATACTCCCTGTGTAAGCATGTCCGTGTGTTTTATATCTCCTGTGGCAAGGTGTCCCTTTGCCTTTCAGCTTTATGGTTGATTTTTGGCATTCCACAAATCAGATGGTGTTCCCAGTGGCCGTTTAAGAAACACACAAATCGACTATGCGATGCCGATTTACGACCTCTTGATTTTCACCCCATGAGCTTGACAGAACATGCACAAATTTTTATGAGTCGCAGGGGGAACATTCAGCTCTGCATAAGCTGGTCCAGATTTCCATCCATTCCTGGGCCCTCAAGAGGACAGACAGACCGAGGAGGAAGTAAAATGTGTGGTGGGAAAATATGTGTTACAATGAGCTCCTGTGTGCCACGCCCCCCTCTCCGTGCGCACATTGTCTCCTGCCATGCCTCTCACCTGATTGGTTTCCCAGGACTAATTAGCTCCAGCTGCCCTCTATATAAGAGGACAACTGGAGAATAGACATTGGGAACTATTTTGGCTCGGTATGGATTCTGTTTATAGTCATGTTAATAGTCATGTTTCTAGCTCTTGTTCCTAGTCATGTTTCTAGCTCTTGTTACTAGCCATGTTTCTAGCTCTTGTTCCTAGCCATGTTTCTAGCTCTTTCTACTAGCCATGTTTCTAGTCATGTTTCTAGCTCTTGTTACTAGTCATGTTACTAGTCATGTTTATAGCTCTTGTTACTAGTCATGTTCCTAGCTCGTTACTAGTCATGTTCCTAGCTCGTTACTAGCCATGTTCCTAGCTCTTGTTACTAGTCATGTTTCTAGCTCTTGTTACTAGCATGTTTCTAGCTCATGTTACGCTAGCTATGTTTCTAGCTCATGTTACGCTAGCTCTTTGTTTTGCCATGTTTGCCTAGTTTTGCCTAGTTTTGCCTTATTAATAAATCCTTTGTTTTTGTACATCTCTGCATGTGTGTCCGCCCCCCTTTTGTCTCGTCCTTAGCCCCGCGTTACAATATGCAGGAGGACAGGTATACAAAATCTGTGGGACAGACGCAGCAGGTGAGCGAGGACCTGGTTCATGATGCTCATGATGACAGTGATAACACAAAGAGTATCTCACAGTATTTTAGTAGTCAAGGCAGTCTGGTGCCTCTTTAGCTTTAATTATTGTACAACCATACACATCACTACAGTTATATGGCCAAAAGTATCTGGATACCCATCCGAATTATTAAGTTCAAGTGATTCAGTCTTTACATTTGTGCCCATTTAGCCAAATAATAATAATAATAATCTTTTGTGAGGTGCTTGGGTGGATCTCCTGCTCTTGAGTTCGAATCTTAGCTCTGATACTGGCCGACTGGCTGACTACACAAAGACACGATTGACTTATGTCTGCTGGGTGGGTGGGCCAAAGAGATTCCTCATTGCTGCTGCAATTGCGGCCTCTGCTGGCTAGTCAATGTCACCTGCACAAAGACGGGGGATAGGTACTAGGTGCTAGGTACAGCACTCGTTGGCAAGGGTGGGGGTTTGTAGCGGTGGAAGAGAAATAATCGGGGTAATTGGATACCACTAGATTAAGACAAAAAGGGTAAAATGCATACATATACATACAGCTTATAACTCTGCTATTGGCCAACTGGGGAACTACACAAAGACATGATTGGCTAATGTCTGCTGGGTGGGTGGGCAGACTGGGCATTGCTGCTGCAATTGCGGCCTCTGCTGGCTGGTCAATGTCACCTGCACAAAGACGGGGGATAATGGAGATCAGTGCATGACTTTACGTGATACTGATCCCTTTGTGAACCTTGGGCAGGTAAAAAGAAGTGGTTGGCACTATACACCTGTCGAAAGGGGTGTGTGCTATATATAGCACTCGTTGGCAAGGGTGGGGGTTTGTAGCCATGGAAAAGAGATAATCGGGGTAATTGGATACCACTAGATTGGGATAAAAATGGTAAAATGCATACATATACTTACAGCTTATAACTCTGCTATTGGCCAACTGAGCGACCACACACAAACATAATTGGCTAATGTCTGCTGGGTGGGAGGGCCAAAAAGATTCCTCATTGCTGCAACAATAGTGGCCTCTGCTGGCCAGTCAATGACATCTGCACTTCCAAACAAGCTGGGATATGCGAAAAAGAGTCTTGTTGTACTGTACACCTGTATATGTATATATGACAAATAAAGTCATTCTACACACACAGACATGATTGGCTAATGTCTGCCGGGTGGGAGGGCCAAAAAGATTCCACATCGCTGCAAGAACAGTGGCCTCTGCTGGCCAGTCAATGACACCTGCACAGAGACAGGGGATAATGGAGAGTAGTGCATGACGTTCAGTATGTGATACTGATACTGTGATTCTGTGAACCTGCACAGCTCTTGTTGGCCAGGGTAGGGGTCTGCTGCTGTGGAGGAAAGATAATTGGGGTAATTAGATACCACTAGATTAAGACAAGAAGGGTAAAATGCATAAATATACATAGATTAAAAAATATATTGTGATGTTACTAGGGCTGCACCTAACAATATTTTTTTTATCGATTAATCTAACAAATATTTTTTTGATTAATCGATTAGTCTAAACTTATTTACTGCTTATTTTAAGGGGGTTTATGTGTGCGCTTACATAAAATAATGAAAGACAGAATTAATCTTAATGTTTCAATATCTTCTTCATTGCTCCTATGTCTAGCTTTGATGCCAGAGGGTCTATTGTGGGTGCTTTATTGCCTGTGGATAAGTGGGAAGGGGGTCTAAAAGGTGGTCCTAATGTTTTGGCTCTTCATTGTATCCTGTTAGTAACAGGTGTGGCTAAAACAGCTAAACTAAAACCCTTGTACGTAATAATAAGGGGGATTTTCACATACTTTTGATTAAATGTTGTATATACAAATATTTTTTAATTAAAAATCTTTGCTTTGTAAGTCTCACAGCTCTGTTTTATGTTGCCAGCAGGGCATGCCAAAGTGCAAAAAACACTTTTACAGAGATGTAAAGTACAAATGACACACATGGTTTACTTATGTAAATAATAAACACAACATGTCGACAATATTCTACAGACCCAAGACATCAAACACTCAAAGCATGTGGCTTTCCGTACAAACGCATGTGTGTGTATGTGTTGATTTGATGTCCAAAAAAAAAAAGTCAATAATGGGGACACGAAATTCACATATCCCAGTTATAAAAAAGCCCCGATTGATATGACAATTTCCTCAGTTAATGAAAAGCATAATGAGAGACAGATAGTGACGGACAGAAGAGAATGTTGTGTGTTTGATGGTCATTAGGCGCTCATTATTAGTGACGTGCTGGCTTTGATTACACTTTGGCCTGGACAAACGGACCGTGAGAGGAGAGATTTAATGGAGGGAGAGCGTGACAGAGGGATTATAGACGAGGGCGACTGAAGGAGACTAATCTTAGATGCACATCTCACATCAGGAATGTATTTAGCTCCCCACCAAGTGATGAGCAACATCTAAAGAACTCCCTGGAGGACATGAGAAAAGACCGCGTAAAGACCAGACAGAGAAGCAAACAGAGAAGAAATAAAAGAACCATTTTGAAAATGCCACATATGAAGACCTATTTGGCACAGCACGTAGTGTAAATCTTGCCAAATAGTGTTGTGAAGACCTGGATTTAAACTCTGCCCCCAGTCAGTGTCTGTAAGGAGTTCCTAGAAGGTAGGGAGCCTATGTTTGCTGTTTTCTGCCATCACCCAAATACATATATAAAGGGAATTGGCTTCTCTAAGGAGGAGTAAGGTGTGTCACCTGTCGACAAACTGGTTCCCTATCCAGACTGCAATAGAGCTAGAACCCGGGTTAATGATTCGAATCTTCGTACTGATTCAGGAATCATGAGTCAGAGGTCTCAATAAACCCGGATCCTATGAGTCCTCTGATTGGCTGCTGCGAAGTACACAAGGCGAGTGAGCAGACTCACCGGAAACACCGGTGATTTGGCTGAACCGACTTCACTCCAGTCCGTGAATCTAAGTAATAAGTTTAATATTCCAATAAACAAGCGGTTCAACACATTGGTGTTTGTTATGTGGCTGATTTTATGCACATGCTATTATTCTTATTATTATTATAATTCTTCTTATTATTATTATCAGTAGTAGTGGTATAGATTAGTAACACAACAACAAAACAACAAAATATAGTTATATTATTATTAAAATGCAAATGCTTACAGGCTACTTTAGGACTGTAAAACTTAAGGAGTATCAAAGCCCCCATGGTAATTTATTGACAGTTTGTTTTGGTGCCACTGTGGCTGCCTGACTGGGTCAAGTTACCATGGCAATTTGTTGTTGACCACCCACCTTGAACCCTTGATCCATTAATATACCCATCTGATTGATAGGTGAGTGAAGATGAGTGGACGGAAGACAAGTAATATTTGGATGCATTTTCATGCAGTAAATCAATCGCAATCAAGATGTCAGTACAAGTGACTCAAGTGACTCAAGTGAACCGGATCACATTACTGAGTGACTCAAGTCCATAAAATGAATCGAATTTACCACCACTAGACTGCATGCCTGCCTGGAGCCCAGTGAGTGGCATTAGGACCCCTGCAACCCAGATCAGGATAACATTAAATGAATGTCAAGTAAATATCATTTAAACCCCCAAACTACTAGGTTGAGTTTGAAACTCAACGCCTTTTAATGAGTTCTGTGGTCCTGTAGAACTGCATATGTTTTAGGCTTATTTAAAATAATGGGGTTGTTCTTGACACATATACATTGGACAAAAACACTGAAATAAACAGCTGATTCTTACAATTTCTCAGAACCCCAAGCTGTAACACAAGTTTAAAAGTGAAACAGGAAAATCCAGCTGAACACAGATACATGTGGACGCTTTCAGAGTGAATCTGATGGTTATTCCACACAAATTTAGTATCGTCTCATATTCACACTTCAATTATGTTTTTTTTTTTTTTTTTAAATGAATGATGGATAAATGAATGGATGG